>NW_027111933.1:926023-938232 GCF_000696795.3 Halyomorpha halys | reverse complement strand
TAATATTATTATTACTTTAAAGTTGCTATTAATGATTAATAACTTGACTACTACAATTGGATTTTTTTTTCGTTTATCGAAGACTATTGTTTACTTACGGGGAGTAGAAATTATCTATAGGTTACCATCCTATTCTAACCAGGGTGATAGAGACAGGTTTCCTTCAGGTGATACTGCCACGAATTAAGAATCGGCCATTAAGGCCAGATCCGAACCGGTACCGATGCCGTAACGAGGCAGTTGAAGGCGACGTCTTAACACCCTCGGCTGGTGACAGATACCACCTTAATTGTCGGATTCGATTCCAGAAGTACCTATCAAACTTCAACTATACCACATATTTTGTCTTATCATATGTGTGAATATTAGTTATGCTTAAAGATTTCGTGATTAAATCATTAAATAAAAGATACATTGATTGCTTATGTATCAGACAGTTATTCAATTGTTTTCGTTCAGGTTCCAATTTATGTTTGACCCTGTAAAGCCTAGTACGCATTGGGACGCCTATTATCGGCGAAGCTTCTCGCCAGCGTCCGAACTGTACCGATAAGCTAGTGTGTTGGTGGCTAGTATTTTCTGTGTCTTCTGAATCCCGTCCGATGTGGAATTCTCACTCATTGTTGCACAACATGGACCAGTGTGCACGTGAATCATAACACGCTCTTGTTTTCCGCTTCATTCTGTAAACATTTTGACGTTTAAATTGAGCATTTTCTGTTATATTGATTGTTTTTTTTACTATGTTTTGGAGTACAGAGTCAACCTTGCAGTTTGTAGAAGAGATGTGGGATGTTTACTACAACGGCTAGAGAAATCCTGAATTGAAAAGCAAAACATTGAATACTTTAGCTCATAAATTCAGTTTCTCTGTTGCGGATATAGAAAAAAAAATGCACACTTTGAAAGGGCAGTTCCGTAGGAAACATAAGAAGATGAAAAATGTGTCGTCTCAACTAAAGTGCAGTTGGTTTGGCTACGAACCTTTGTTGTTTATGTTGCCTACGGTCAAATCTAAAGGATGTAGGAACACTGATGACGCAGAAAATCTAGAGGAAGACAAAGTAAGAATAATGTATTTCTAAAAACAGTTTGTATAGTCACTAACGGTTGCTTGATGCTATAAAAAGCAGTTGCATGATTATTTTTATTATCTCATGTACATGTTGTTGTTGCAAGAAATAGTTGATTGGCTAGAAATAAAATGTAAAATAGAAATAAGGCCTTGAAATTAGGTGTTACTTCACGCCTGAGATATGCTAATTACATTATTAAATTATTATTTTAAGCCGAACTACATAGCAAATTATTAATTAATTTTATATATCTTCATTCGATCATTAAATTATGATAATATTTTATAATTTAACAATCAAATGAACAAATTGATAATTCAATGATTAATCATCGTATTTGTGGCTTGTAGTAACAACAATAACTCATGGTCACAAATTAAGATACAAAAAAATTAACTAGGTAATGTTGTAATGCCCAAAAATTAATTATTGTCCAAACTAAAGTTTATTTGAACAATGTATAATTTATTTCATATAACGTTACAAAAATAGTAATAATAAACAAAACAATTGTTTAGTTTTGAGCGACTGAGCCATATTCAAGGTCCCCAGTGTGCTGCGTTGCCATATCTTCAATCCCTTCACTCTTGTGATAAAACCTAACAAACATATTGTTGTCACAGGTACCTGCTAATTCCATAAAGTCGGTTATGTAGCTGTGTTTTGCTTTGAATTGTAGGTAATTTTTTTTTAAATTGTGATATTAGTAATTTTTTACTCGTGTTTAGTTGAATTTAATCCAATTGACTGTAAATATATTCCATGGTTTATAAAAAAAAGTAAAAAGATTGTCTATTGTCATAATTTTAAAACCTTACTCAATTATAATGTAGTAACTGTTGTTTTGTAATAATTGTAGTAACTGAGAAGCCAAATTGATTTAATTTCTTTTTTTAATTACGTTGGGTAATGATTGCATATTTTACGCTTATTGACGATCATCAGCTGCAGTCATTTTAAAACGAAAACTACAAAATATACTTTTTTTTTATATATATTTATTTTGTATTGTTATAATGATTCATCCATTTCTTCATCATCATCAGTAGATTCGTCTGAATCGCAATTGGTACTGGCCAGTGACATTATCGTCTCTTCAACTCTTTCTTCAATTATTCCTTCTAATTCGGCTTGTTCCTGTATAATGTTTCTTGTACGATTTACAGCTACAGCCCATTCTTCAGGAGTGATTGCATTAGTTTTATCTTCAGTTAGTTGAAGAACATCACTAGTTTTAAAACTTGTATTATTTTCAGCCACATACTCCTTAATTTGTGCCCAAATTAATTCAATTGGATTAAAGTTGCTATGATAGGGTGGAACGCGTAGTACATTGTGCCCGTGTTTCTTCGCTATCTCATCAATCTCGTAAGGAGGGAATGTTGGCTTGTGAAATTTAACTATTTCCAAAAGTTCACCTTTATACATACTCTCGTCAAACGGAATATTTTTTGAAGAAATCCACTTTATTGTGTCTTCTTTTCTCCAGTTCACTGTAGGGTATTTTTCTTTAAGCACACTGTGATAAGAAGCGCTATCCATTACAATGGTACGCTTTGGTTTTATATTAGGTAGTAACTGATCTGTGAACCATTTCATGAATATTTCATGATCGATTTCTTCCTGACAATTACCTGTGTATTTCTCAACCTTAAATAATAGCTTGGCGTTTGGGACGAATCCTTCACAACTCCCAGCATGAACCAATACGATCCATGTACTATTCCCGATTGGAACAATCATTTTTCCTGACGATGTATCATCAGTCCACGCGTGAGCTTTACTGAGACCCGAGTTAATCCATGTCTCATCAAGCCATATAACGTCTTCAAATGGTACACCTAATATGTCTCTAATAAATCCACCTCTCAATGATACTAGATCAGGCCGCTCTAAAAGCAGTTTTTTATTTTGTTTCCAATTGAAGCCTATACGTTTTAAAATTATACGAAGTGTAAAAGTGCTGATATTAAATAGTTTGGCTTCTTTTAACGCAACGAGTAAACGTTTTACCGTCGGATACTCTTTCTTCTGATAGTAAGAATATATACATCTTCGTATAGCAACTTCTTGGGATGAATCTAATGTCGATTTTGGTTGTTTACGTGATAGTACCTTGTCTGGTGTCTTAAACCGTAAATCATTTTCATTTTTCATTAGATTTTTTCCCTTGTTGATCCTATCAAGAGTTCTTTTAGAAATGTTTGTTGCTGCTGAAGTTCTCTCCAACACTTTTACAATAAGAATAAGAGGACCATCGTTTAAATTCTCTTCTTTAAAATAATTTAGAACTCTCAGAACCAATTCACACCTTTGAGACTTCAGCACTTTACGCTCTCTCTTCACAATCGATCCTTCTGTCATGCTACATTCACCTTGATACATTATTGTTCATAGTTATTCTTTCTTAAAAAATTGTAACTTAACTATAAAAAATAATAATAATGTTTATTATTAAAACTATAATCTCTACGAAAATAGTAATTATAATATCTAACTAAACTCTAAATACTCTTTTAAACAATAATAATAGAATCCTGAAATCAAAGAGAACTAGTCTGCAGCAATGCTTGACGTCGAGTGAAACAGTTGAGGTTAGGAACAGCAAGCCTGGGAACAAACCATTGGCTGAGGTCGGCCACGCGCCCCCCTCCCCTCCCGTCTGCCCTCTCAAATCTCACTCACTGTAATCAATAAAATATTTCCCAGAAATGTTACCCCAGATTCTATTATATTTCAGAGATTGTAACATTCAATCCGAGTTGTGTTTATGTACAATGTTCTGTTATTTAAAGGCGATAATTATTTTGAACAGCTAGCTGTTCATTGTAACATAAAGGAACCATTCAGAAGTTTTGTTTTTTGTTTTTATAAGATGTAGAAACAGTAAAACGTATTCTGAATTTTCTTTCCTGTGAAGTTGTTTGTTTTTACTTCCTAATATGTTGAGTTGGAAAAAAAACTTCTATCTAGCATATTATCACCATTCCTGGGCCCTGTTTCATAATGAAAGCTAATAGTATTAGTCCATAGTACAAGTGTAAAGACTAGTCTGTTAATAATATAAATACTTATTTTTTTCATGATAGGGATTACTATTAGTGATAATACAGGAATTACAAAGTACAAGTTACTATTGTACAAGACTGTGTAATTGAAATAAGTTAAATCTACAAGACTGATGGTATTAGTTTGTACTTTATTATGAAACAGGGCTCAGATGGAAGTTTATTCCATGCATATATATTTCGGGTTTACCCCGTATTTATGTACTAATATACATACATTTTAAAATTTACCACATAACATTATTTAAACAATGTCTTTTACAGCTGGCTGTAAAAGTAATATTATAGTAATTATTTAAGTTTGAATAAAATAAACAAAGATTTTAAAGATTAATTTGCACGTAATAGTTTTCTGACGAGGTAGTATTACAACAGACGTGTGACAATACGTGACTGTTATATAACTGAGAATAAACTTAACAGTTCAATTTAATGACAGTTCAACATCGTAAATGGATGATTTAACGAGATTATTAAATACTACTAAAAACAACTGTCAAGCAGGCAAATAACAAACCTAAGTTAGAATCTCCCAAATTTCCCAACATTTCGGGTTAACAAATAATTTTAGGGAATGACTCACTCCATCCCCCCTTCCTGCGAGGTGGCAGGGCAGGAAAGGTTCCAAAAACCCTATTAACATCACCTCATAACTGCATCCTCTGATGCACTCCCTCTCCCTCTCCCCCACACTTCTCTTTCGACTTCTGACTGCTTTTCTTATTATATCACCATTATATATCGTCTTTATTAATTAATATTTTTTATTTTTATCTTATATGCGATACAAAACGAGGAGGCCTCTCACCTCCGGACTTAAAAGAGCTCCTTTTTAGAATGGATAGCTCATATATAACATTAAACATAACAGGTAACCTTAAAATACCAAAGGTAGTAAAAGGTAAGACCCAACACGAATTACTTTTCTTTTTCACAGTAATGCACTTATTAATTCACTTATTTCTGTTTTAGAGGGATCGGAAAAAAAAAAAAAATAGGGAATGACACTACACACACTCTCTCTTCCTTACACACTTGCGTCGTCTGCAGGTATATAAGTCATATATAAGGCTAGTGTAAAGTAATATGGTACGATTGTTCACTGTCAAGACGTTTACATTCGACAGGTAGCGTCAACTATAAAGTAAATCTGATAGTACAACAGTTCTACCATAACAGAAAATATAGTTTACATGATTGTTATGGCTGCAAAACTTCCTCCCTTGGACCCAACTATTGTGTTTACTATCACCATAGAAACGGGCTTTAAGACAACCAACTTATTTATTTTTCATTCGATCTCTAGGATTCCTATCCGTCGGGTTAATCCTGATTATTTTAAATAGTAATAAAAAATTGTTCTCTACCCAATTGTTACTTGTTAATTCCACACCTTATCCACCTTTAGTAAGACTTTATTTTCACTTGAAATTTGTTTTTAGTTATTATAGATTTCTAAATTTCTTTATATAAGTTCATGTCTGTATACTATAATCAATATTACAAAATTCATAACGACAATTCGTTTCCTTATAAATTTTGTATTATTTGTATTTATTTCACGACTTAGAAAACTAAATTGTTATATTTAATTAATTAATTACAGCAGCTTATCCTAAAAATAAAAATTGTTGGGGTAATTCTAATACAGGTACTTTATTATCCAGAGTTAAACCTTTATACTTACAAATTATCTTTCTAATGATGTCACTTCAAATGTTTCGGAATAATTCTGTATAAGGATATCATATGTTCATTAAATTACTTCAGTAAATAGTTTCCGTCAAATAAGTTAGATAATCCTTACGAAGACATATTGTCACATCCCAATTACTTAATGTTGATTCGATGATAAGGCTCTTTCTCGAATGAACTTCAAGAAGGGATAATTTTCCTGTTTTCATTCTCATCGATGATATTTAATCTCACTCACGAAGTTTAAACAATTGTATTTGTTTAAATAACCTAACTCGTCCTCTGAGAAATTAATTAGAAGTAAATTAATTTTAAAAATTCCTCCCCGTATTCTGATAAAAATAATATCCAAGAAAATTAATTTCATTCCACTCCGCACACTCAATTCCAGCTATGTAAATTCTTATAAGAAATTAATTTTATAATTCACTGTTTTCTTCTGCCTTGTTCATAATGGATTATTCTGAATGCCATTTTTATCTTAATAGAGAATTTAATTAATTTCTTTTCGGGAACTTTCATTATTAATATTCCCATTCATATTTTCATAGAAAAAGAAATATTTCCTTTGATATTGTGATAAAGTTAATAAAAGAGATTGTGAATTATTTTAACCAGTAATTAAAATTTTCATCAAGAATGACTTATGATAATTAAAAAAGATTAATAAAAAAACCAAGGGGCGTTGGTGTACATCATGTACCTCTTTTCCCATGTCTGTATTTATATTTTTTTTATTTAAAACATATAAATTCGAATTATTTATCTATTCATTATTTCCTATGTATATTTATTAATAATTTAGTACCTTTGTTTTGTTTTGTTTTAAATTAACATCTTCCGTTGCAGCTTCGCCTACTCTCTTAAATAATAGACAAAGAAAAATTCATTACAAGAGAATAATACATCTTTATTGACCTCTGAAATAAGCTATTTTCTTAAAAATTTTCTTGGTATAAAAATAATTTGATTGCTAGGATTTATAACTTTTTTTTCTATAAACCATATAGTCAATAATTGTAGGACAATTAATTGAGGAAAATTTCGATCGATTAACCTGATAGTTATTTTAGTGAATCACTACTATAAAATTGTATTAATTACTATTTTACAGGTTGATGAACTTTTATGGTTACGTCTCCGTTATTCTTAGATTTTATAGCGGAATATTATATAACGCTATGTGTTCCTTAATAAACGGTGTGTCGATCTAAAAAGATTTTTTTTACACTCTTATTATTATTATATCCCATGATATGAAGGCTAGAGGTCTAGATGGGCGGGGCATGTGGCTCGAAGGAATCCTTCAGGAAAGATGCCAAAGATCTATAAGGTTTGTAAAGCTAACCGGAAAAAAAAAAGGGTAGATGTTATGATTGCTAAACCTACCAAGGACCATGAAGATGAGGTAGATAGAATTTGATAAAGATCAGTGGAGTGGTGTTCTTGTGTAGCGGTTACAAACGAAAAAGGTACTTTTTTTTAAATAATGGTTTACTTACTGAAGAAATATTTTTTTATTCAGTTTATAAGGTCTTATAATTAAGCAATAATTAAATAGCAAAAAAAAAGATTTTTTTTTTCATATCTTCCAAGAGAGTCAAGTTCAAAATCAAACAACGTTTGTAGTTCTTTTTTTTTTGTTTTTGTATTAAATTATAGTTAACTTACATTTAGTAATAACTTCTACTATTTACTATAATACAACGTTTAGTAATTTTTTTAATAATACAAATAAAAAGTTATGATATAACAATTAATAAATAGTTGAAATTATTTTTTTAATGTTTTTCTTCACCGCAACTCCTTCTAATTCACTTACGGTCTATCCATTTCACATCTAACGAAGCCCCCCTAGACTGGGATATTATCTTCATAGAAAGCCCCTTTACATGTCTATATACAGTCGCTCGACTTTGTATAGAGGTGTGTACGCAACTGTGTTGCGCAGCCTCTCGCGGCCGAGACAGGAACTTCAGTATCGCTTCTGTACTCCATGCTCGCGGTGTCCTTTATTCTATTTTTATTTTATTTTGAAAATGTGGTCAACGGAGAAAACTATGAGCTTAATCGAATCTTTTCGTGATTCGCCGTGTTTATGGGACATAAATTCAATAGACTATAGGGACAGAGCCAAGAAAAAAATGGTGTTGAATAAAATCGGCAAACAACTTGACTTACCAGCCAGCGACGTAGAGAAAAAAATCCATAATTTGAAGACTCAGTTTTACCGCGAACATAAAAAAATAATGAACGATATGAGAAATGGTACACCAAGTGGAATAACATGGTTTGCCTACAAGAGTTTATTTTTTCTAAACGAGAGAATAGATCTTCGGAAAAGAAACAGCGAATACGTTGGAGACCACAAGTGCAGAGAAGTAAGTATATTTTAAAAATCAATCTACTTTCGTATTACATTAGAACATTTTTTGTAGGAACATGTTCTGCATAACTATTTATTTGTAACCAAACTTTTCCCGCACTTTCCAATTAAGTCGAATGTAATTAATATACAACTACATATTCTAAAAGAGGTTGGCTGTCCATCTTATACAATCCAGTATAAACATTCGATTTACAATCTTTCACTTAAAATTTTTCCTAAACAGTATTTATAAATATTTATTTTTGACACAACACATAGCTTTGCCTTTTCAGGGGGAATGAAATAAATTCGCTTTTAGTTTTATTGAAAATATTTCAGACGGCGGTAAAATATAATTATACATAATTGGAGAAGTTTGTCGGAGGCTGCGGTCAGCAAAGAACAACATAAATAAACAAAACCATATTTATTTATTTTATGCCGACATAATTATACATATGTGTTTCCTGGGTAGTTTTATGTTCTGTTAACTCGAGATCTTCTTCAGGACTATGAAAATAAGAAGTGGAAATAATTAAACATAGGAATGCTAACACATATACTGAATAAATATTATATTTCCTATTTAATTCTACAATGCTTCACTACTGTTATTTTTAATAATTCTAGAAACTTGTTTTCTTTTCCCTAAAACATATAAAACGGCACCCAAAAAATAATTAACAACATTATTTAAAGCCTATTTTATTTTCGTTTCATACTGACCAACTAATATCTTCATGTTTTATAGTTTCAGGTGAACATTAATTAATCTATTAATGTAACTATTAAATATCTCTCATGCCTTTTAAATTTATCAAATTCATTATATTTCTTCTTAATTGATGATAAATGCGTGTTATAACAATAAATGACAATTTATTTTATTTGATTTCTAATTAAACACTTCAGAATTTAGAAATACATACTAAAAACTTTTAATTGATTAGAGAAGAGGGTCGGGGGGTGCGGTCAGTAAAGAAAAACATAAATAAACCAAAAAATATTTATTCATACCTACGTTTCGACCTGAGTTAGATCTGCTACTGTTTAATTCCATGATTATCAATCAATCATTTTGTATTATTCAATTCAATATTTTGTATAATTCCAAATTTGTTTGTATACTATTTCTTTTTAATTTTATGTTTCTCTAAAAGAGATAATTTTTAGCTTGTTACAAGAAATTACAAAATGTTCAACCAAAACGTATAATGCGGCGTTGGAAGTAGTGGCTGTATACCTAATTATTATGTATTAGGTAATAATTTAGGTTCAAGTTACTGAAAGAGTTACCCAATTATTTTATAAGTTGAAGTGAAAAAAATCTCCCATTTATAAATGTAATCGCCATCCTCAACCTTATTGTAATTATTTGATTAATACATAATACAAAGTAGAAAAAAAATATCAGATTAATTGTCATATTGTGATTGTGTTAATATTAAAGAAACATCCAAGAAATTAAAAATCAGCTACATAAAAGTAATTGTAAATATATTAAACACTAGAGCCCTGGCATATATTATATTAGATACAGTAAATTATATAAAAACGGGAATATTAGATGCAGTAAATTACATAAAAAAAAAACAGAAAAATAATAGAAGACATATACATAATATAAAACTTAGAACATTGGGTGAATTTGAAAACTGATTCAAATAATTTCATACAGATATCATAAATAAATTAGAAATATAAAATAGCGTACCATCAAGACAACATTAGTTAAATAATAATAATTTTGGAATGATTAATATGTCTCAGTGTTTAAATACAGAACAAAATAGAAAATTTGGAGGTAATTCATCTGTTATCTATATATATCATCAGTGTAAACTTGATTTGAATCGAAAAGATTCTTCTTATTTTAAATATTGACAATGCAATTTTTAACTGTTGTAAATAACAATATTTAGCATTACAATTTTTATATAGTGGACAAAATTATGAGAAATGGTATTGCATCATAAATATAATTATAGTTAATAATAATAATGACAATATAACTATTAATCGTATTTGAGCTCTTGAGTTATTGCTTTGTTGGTTACATAATTAAAATAGTTGTTTGTAAATTGTGAGAATGTCTATAATGGGATGATGGCCTTAGAACTTTGTTGTATATAAATAATATAAAATTAAAGAAATTTATAAATGTGCGATTTTTTTTTACTCCTAATCATTATGATTTACTGAAAAAAAGTCTTTTCCTTATTAATAATTCAATCATCATTTTCCAAACAAATCATCAAAGAAAACAAATATTCGAAGTAAGATAACAAAAGATTTTATTATTTAAAATAATGTGATAATACAGAACAAAGATTAGAGGTGATAGTAAGAACAAAAACGTTTAGTAACAACTGTCCTTACAAAACGAATTAACTGTTGTTCGAAACGAATAACAACTGTTATTTTTATTTCGATCCCCAATTTGCCACTAGTGTCGTTTTTAAGTCCGGTTTTTCGTTAAAACAATTATACAAGCACAGTGGAGGCAACGTTCCGTTTTGTTTACCAACAACCATAATTAGCTGTTTTGTTATTTTAATTTAATAAACAGAGCTAAGGAAATGTGGACTGTTTAGAATAATTTAACTTAAACAATTACTTGAAATTCTTACCATTTGAATAAAACATTGTAAGTTATAAACTGATCATGCTATTTTTAAATCATAAATGAAATATGTGAGTATGTGTTTTCCATTTACAATGTAAATATAAATAAACTTTGCAAGAATTATTGTTTTTCTTCTCATTTCATCATTTAAAATAACAGTAATTACCGAAACCAATTTGAGTATTTTTTCTAATAATTGATGGAAATACTTTATTTAAAATGATTTTAGCAAATAACAATTTTCTTAGAATAGCATAGTGATTTTCTAAACAAATTGTAGAAATGAATTGAAAAATAAGATTTTTCAAAATCGAAGAATTTCCGCCTTAATTCATTAAACTTTTTATTTTTTGTCAAATTATTTGATATACAAATGAAAATTATTTGAATTAATTTTTTTTCCGATCCCTCAAAAACAGAAAATAAAACATGAATTAGTAAATTACATTACGTATGTGTTACATAAATCAAATTAAAAATAACCTTTTTCTACCGTTGGTACTTGAAGGTATACAGTGAAATAGCTGAGGTTTAATGTTTCGATTCTGTGAGAATTCTACTAAAATATTTGAAGGTGAGGGGTCTCCGCATGATTTTTGAAAAATATGTATGAATAAAACTAATTGAAATTATAAATTTAGTATAATTAATTTGGTAGTTAACGTACGCTGTGTGTTTAGATTTTCTTTTTCTCTGAAACTGGATTTCATTTTAAAACAGGAATGTGGTAGTCAATGTTTTGAAGTATATAACCAGAGTTATATTGTGTGATATTAGTGGGTGATGTGACGTAAATCCACAGGTATTTACAATATTTACAAGATACTATAATGTTGCTTGTTGCCACCACAATGGTGGAGGCGCTGGTTTGGCAATTTGGGACAGTGGGTTGGTTAGTTTGATGCTTTACTGGGTCCAGGTATTTATTATGTCTCCTCCAGATGAAGTCCGAGAACGTTGGAACATCAATTAGTTTGTGAAGAGCGGTTTCTCCTTCTTCCATGTTGTAGCCAGGACGTGAGGTGGATAACCGCTAGACGGAATATGAAACGTATTTTTGTAATCTAAACGTATTGTGTAGATAGTTGACCCTCGATTATAAGTGGAGAAGATGACCGGGGGTGCGGTCAGCAAAAAAATACAAATAACCAAAAGTTATTTATAATGAGGTGTATATAGTTGACGGTAGATTATTGATTGTAGAAGATGGTCGGGGGATGCGGCAAGCAAAGAAACAACATAAATAAACAAAAAAATATTTATTAATGCCGACATTTCGATCTGATTGTTAGGTCTTCATCAGGGCTATAAAAACAAAAAGACAACAACCATCATTTAGAGAGAGAAAAAATTATATAAATAAAAATAAAAGAGAT
>NW_027111933.1:924988-925307 GCF_000696795.3 Halyomorpha halys | reverse complement strand
TTGATCTAAGGTGGTGGGTTCATACGTTACAAGACTGAGCATGTTCGAATTGAATTTTGATGTGACAACGTCTTATAAATTAGATTGCAGGGAGTCATGTAGGCAAAAGTGTAGCGTAACGGAAATAGAATGGGCGTGGCTTAGTAGTATAGTAGTGGGGGTAATTGAAGTTATAGATACTGGAAGTCATGTAGGCAAAAGTGTAGCGTAACGGAAATAGAATGGGCGTGGCTTAGTAGTATAGTAGTGGGGGCAATTGAGGTTATAGATACTGGAAGTCATATAGGCAAAAGTGTAGCGTAACGGAGAGTGCGGTGGT
>NW_027111933.1:916464-924828 GCF_000696795.3 Halyomorpha halys | reverse complement strand
CCTAAATCTAACAGTGATCGACAAAGTGACTTTAGAAAGCGTAGAAAATTGTCGGAGACACCAGAGCAAGCCGAAGCAAGACGGAAGTATGAAACGCAACGCATGCGCGAATATCGAAAAAGAAAAGCATTGGAATTGCGGAATACAAATACACAGAATGTACGTATGAATACAAATATCTTGATTCAAATATCGTGTGTCTATTTTATTAATATTATTATTCCAATATTTAGCGTAAAGTTGTCACTTCAGGCACGTTTTTTTTTTTAAACCCACACATTTTTTTTTTCTGATGTTAGTTTTTTTCTCCTTTAAATGTACTCATAAAGTCTCTGACTGAAAGGAAGTTTCGAGAACAATAGTGTCAGCAGTTGGTTAAATGTTTAGCGTTTTTTCTTAACACGTGGGCACCATCCCAATCTCCTAACGAACGAGAGCCCCCAGCACATATGTATGTTAAACTCGGCTCTAATTTAGTCGATATAGATGGTACTAATTCTCCGCCTGTCCTATTTTCTGGATCACCAGAATGTAGTTTTTGAAAAAAAACTTTCCAGGGATATCATGGATTCACAAGGAAATCAATCCCAAGATTTTTGATAAATGGCAACATCAAATATTCGTACTGTTCTGAACAGAATATAATGAATTAATAATTTTGTGAAATGATAGGATTTCATTGCGTAGTAGAATAATGAGATATCAGACATTATCAGGTGACCTTTCTGCCCTCAAGTTTCCTTGTTGCACTTTTTTTTTTTAATCTCTCTAAAAACCGAAAAGAGGCATGAATTAATAAATGCATTATGTGAAAGAACATAATTCAAAGTGAGTACTTTCTTTTTCTACCGTGGGTACTTGAAGGTCTTAGTGAAATACTTGTCTGTGAATGGAGATGCTCGTTTTGTGAAAACTCTTACTGTAGTATTTGGAAGTTGTACTCCAGGTACCTAGAGGAAGGGTTAAGTTCTTTGAAAATTACAGGTACCTGAGCACCATGCCTGCAGACAGACAGGCGGATGCCAGAGCCCTGACTACCGCTGGTGTTGCGCTGTTGCCGGTTGGTGCTTGCTAGCTTTGGCAACGTTGCACTCCTACATCAACACAGGCTATTTCCCTCTCACTCCCTCTCTCTCTCTCTTCTAAATCTCTTTTTAGATTTTTTTTCCTTTCCTTTCCTCGAGGGTAATTTCCTAGTTTGTCGGTAGATAGATCTCATCAAACGTTAATAAAGTCACTGATAGAGAGATATATTGCTTTGATCTCAATACTCAGTGTAAGCTGACTGTTTTATTACAATGTTAGAATTCTAATAAAATAGTAAGTAATGACAGTAATACAATGATACCATCAAGATCAAATGAAATGGTAAATAAAATTAAATATTTAATTATTTTACATTAGCCAGAATCACAATACACCGAATGGTTAAATAGTACATAGTTATACATAATAGTATTACGAATGCAAGAGATATATCAGAAGGCAAACCAGGAAATATTTATGTTTGTATTATATTGTATGAAGGTTATATTATGCTTGTATTTTCTTTTCTCGGGCCACTCCATTGTCATGGAATATAATATAGATTATTTTAGTAGTTAATTAGACACAAAAATAATTAAATAATAGGAAGATGGTTCAGGCGGTCAAGAAAGAAGACCATATTCCAAAAATAATTATATTTACTCTTATACTTAAACGTATTTCTAGACTTTGAAGTATAGCTAATCAAAAAGCTAAAGTTTCTAATATACTAAGTTATGAAAAACCAGTGGGTTAGATGCAATATATATTCAGCAGTTTTCTATCAAAAGTTAATAAATTCACTTTTATTTTATACAAATTAAAATACTACACCAAACGATTATATTATTTGAAGATGAATGGAATATGGTCCGGGTGCGGTAAAAAAAAACTCAAATAGTAGAATTATACTATTTTATTGAGCCAATCCGATTATATTATTTAATTCAAAATGTAAATTTTCCCCCATCAAATATTTTCCCAAACCTTTTTCGTCGTGGCCCCTTCCTTGAGCTCAAAATATTTCGCTGCACCCTTGATGGGCTAAAAGAAATATCTCGGCACCCTTATCGAATTGAAATAAAATTAAGGCACAATTATTACAATAGCGATCGAATAAAGAAAAAAAGTACAAAGTAAATGCAGGAATGCACAGTATATTTGAATTTTTTTTTTCTATTGGTAATATCAAGAGAAAGTGGCCTTCGCTTGCGGTCCCCTCTTTTGAGCGAGTGTAATGAACCGAAGTCGACAGATGTGACCCAATTAAAGAAGTAATATTATAACAATAATAGAGAAGATCATATATTATTGTACATGTACAAATTGAAAACATAAAAGACTATGACTACCTGGGAATATCTATTTCGAGTTCTGCTCTTTATCTAAACGTTGTAAAATATAGATTCGAAAAGTATAACAGCTCTGAATTATACTTTGAATGTTAACAAAATAAATATTCGTAAATATAAATATACTTGGAACAATGGGTAAAAATGTTTGGATAAGTTACACAAATCATTATTCTGTTTAATTTGGACGTAGTATATTTTCGTTATTTTGATTATGTCAATAAAATATATATATGTATGTTTTTTAATAAATAATAAATTACCCAAGGTACCATTAATATAATTGTCACCTCCTGTTGTGCATTTGGCCATGACTTGGTCCTTAGGGTATGACTTTATCTTGGGCAATATTTAAATAAATTGGACATATGATTATGATTTATTTATAAATAACTCAAAATAAATGAAAAACTATGTTAAGTCGAATTCATAAACAAAATTAATACAGCCTATCTGCTCAAATTAATTTATATTATCTTTATAGTGTTTTCATTAAGGATTATTGTTTTTCAAAACCTGAAAAATAATCAGAGTTTATTGGATGTTTACTGTTGTTGGGCGGTATAATATATAGAGGGACCCACAGTACAACGATCTGACATCTTTTTGGGTATTTTAATAAATTTAGGACAAATTTCTTAGAGCTTGCATTCATTTTAAGCTAAATAGATTTTAAAGCATAAAAAGATTATCTCGAGTGAATATAAATTTCTTTTTGATGAAAAATATCTGATTAAAAACAATTATATGGTATAAATGAATAACAGTTTCTATATTTGTGATTATTTTATTTCGTTTCCTGATTCCGTTCAAGCACGATAACATCTCTTTTGTATATTATTGGTCATGACTTTTACATTTCCACTTACTTTTAAAAATATTTAAATTATTCACCATTATAGTCAGGGTCATTTGTATTAAGTATGTTAAATTGAATTAAATTTGTACGGTTACAACCCATAAAGGATGCAGTACTGTTACAAGACCAAAGGTTGTGTAGGAGGTGATTTGTTCTGAATCACGCTCAACCGCCTTATTTTTAGCCAATGAGGTCTATTCCCAAAAACAAATTATTAATTGTTATCTAAAACAAATGAGTTAATTCTTTCTCAATTACTATTGATTAGATATTTATTTATAATCAATTTTTCCTTATATGGTTATATGGTTGTGTGTGTTTTGTATTTCTGAAATGATTGAATTAACCTTTGAAATTTAAACAATTTCGGGTCCTTATCACAAAAGAAAAAAAATTATATTATAAACTACTTTAAACTAAATTTCAAAATGATGAAATAATCTTATGTATTAAGTAATCTTAAGAGATGCATAAACTATAAATGTAATTTTTTTTCTTCTAATGTATTTTAATCTAGAATAAAAAAATATTAACTTTTTTTACAACCCAGTATATTGTCTTATTTTCTACTTTTTCTCTATATGCTGATCCACAGCCTTACGACGCAGTTGCAACATACACGACATCTATGACCTAAGAAACAGGATATGCCTTGTGCGTCGAGGATCTGGCAGATTTGACATGCAACATCTGTTCCACGTAAAACTTTCACGGTCAATTTGCATCTGCTCTGACTGCAGGTCCGCGAACACCGCCGAATATCGAATGTGATGCCCGTCCTGCGAATGGAGGTTTTGTTCCATCCTGTGCGGTCCTGAATTTAAATTGTTGTATCACAAGACGTTTCTGTCGAATATTGCACAATTTGATCAAATCGGAACTTTTTAATCCAAGAATTTTAGAGTAGGAATATTCATGAAGAACTAGTTTCGAGGAATATAATAGTTACACAAAAATTATTTATATTTCTAAATAACTATTAGATATATATCCCTTGTTAATAAAGATAACAGGATAAACATTTTATCGTAGTTTAAACTGAGTATCTGTTGTCCAAATGTTTCTATATTTAATCTTTATCTGGTAATCGCAAAGTTCAAGCTAGTTGTACTGCTGTGTACAAGTATTCATAATGATCAGTGGAGTTTGTTTTACATCAACCTAACCCAAAGATAATGCTGACAAAAGTAAGAATGGGACGCACGTGTGGACGTAGTGGGAGAATCACGGACGGCTGGCGGGTAAGGCCGGACAGTGAAGGGTGAACTGAGCTCGCGTTCTCTGTACAAGGCAAGTTCCACTCACTGTTATCTTTAAATTTCGCTTAGATTATTGGTAATCCCGACTAAGTGTGAGGTAATATTACATAAATATTTGGAATAAATTTTCTAAATTGTTGTTTAATTAAACAGTGTTTTTGAGTATATGCCTTTCTTAATTTTAACAAAAAAATATATTCATTATCATTTTTTTTTTGCCGGATAGTGTCGGAGAGTTTAAATCGTGTAACCTCGTACGTTTGTAATTAGTCCTAAATTATAACTATCAACTTTTTTTATTTTTTATAATTTTGACACTGATTTGAAATTTCAATTTCAATTTCGATCACAATGATAAAAATTAATAAAAACTATATCAGATTTAGAATTAATATATAAAAATATAGAATCGCCAGAAAAACACATAGATGTCACCAGAAATAATATATGTGGAAGGACAAGTAATTAACCCGACAAGTAATTATATTAACAATTAAAGAACGAAGAACAGCAAGAAGATCACGTCAGTTAACAAACAAATCTATGAGGACAAAAGAAGAGGAAACATCAGACTGAACCAAAAAATTAATTTTAATATGGAATAATAGAATATGATAAAATGGAAGCATTTCTTAGTGATAAAAACAGATTTAAATTATCAAAAAAAAAAAAAAAAACGTAAGAAATATAATGATAAAATGTATTAAAAGGAATACATCCATAAAAAATACAAATAAAACTACTTATAACTGATTTCACAGAACCAAAACTACATGGATTAATCAAATGGAAAAATACAGTAACTATAATTTGGATTTTTCTTGTATTCAAATTAATAATAATAATAATCCATATTGTCTTTCCACATTTTTAAAAAATATATAATTTTGCCTTTTTTGTGCTTTCGGCTAGTAGAGGATGATTTTGGTAGGGCAATCTCGGACGTTAGTAATTATCCTTAAACAATCAAATTCAATGTCGAATTCACTAATAGTTTATACAATTTTATCGTTATGTCGAATTCTGATGTGTTAATGTCTTCATTTTTTTTTGTTAGCTTTATAATTTTGCACATTTATCTATAAAAAATACATGTATATTTTAGACATATTATTTCACCTGTCATCCACAAAATTTTGAAAGTTTTTTCTGTGTGACTAGCGTAAACTGTACTCGAGATTGTTAAGTAAGAATTATATAACTACTCAAATATATTTCAGATGCCGCGAAATTACCAAAGAAAAACTGAGACGAAATACCAATTCCAGGACTTAAAAAAAGCCATAGAAGTCGTCAGAAACAGAACCCTTTCACTAGGAAAAGCAGCTGCTGCTTATTCGGTGCCGAAAAGTACTCTATATGACTATCTCAAGAAAGATGTGGAATATCAAAGCAAACCGAAACATGGAAGAAAGACTATTTTTTATGTACGTCAATTCTGTTTTATGTTCTTATTTCGCAATCATTACGGTTGAAACTATCATCTTAAATACTCTAGGTATTTATATATTTAATACAAAATAAAACTATAGCAATGATAGGGTTTTTATTAGAAAGTTGTTATATTAGTCGACCGTCGCACAGCGTATAGCAGGATATGTCCAAAAGTAAAGAGAGAGATTATAATGAGAGAAGTATATCTACCTTCGATAGGCTATTAATAACCGAAAAGCATGAATAATGCCAAGGGAAAAGTCAATACTTTTGCTTGATTAAACAACTAACTCTTGTGTATTTTTCAATTCTTTTATAGTCACTAGACACGTTTGCTAGTTGTTCACCAACGAAGGAAATAAATATTGATTCTTTGTATTTAGTGACGTGTAAAATAACCAAGCATGTGAAACTTGATTCCCCGTTCTACCCTGTTTAAAAGTAGAGATAAGAATTTTGGAAAAATTGGCATTAACTGAGTTACACGGACAGAGAGCATCGTTAAACCAATTACCCTGCTGTAAATATACACTTGTTTAACCTTATAAAAAAAAATTATTTGTGGAAAATCTAAAAACGTTTTTTAAAAAATAATAAGAGGCTGATAAGATTATATAGTAAACCTAAAATCTGGTGAAATTGCATTGTTTAAATATTCTTTGAGAATATGCCACATGAAAGCGCATCATGTTCATGCATAGCTCTACAGTGAACAAGATTTTTTTCTAATGAGCTATTAATAGTTAACAATTAATAATTGACATGAACTGGTCGGGGTGTGGTCAGCAAAGATACACAAATAAACAAACCTTATTTATTTAAGTTTCGACCATAATTTCAGGTCTTCATCAGGGCTGAAACACTAAACAAGATAATAACCTTAATTCAGAGAAACATAAAAATAAACAAATAAATAAATAACCAACTTGGAAATATACATAACAATAAATTAAGTGTATAGTAGTTGACACTAATTGAAGATAAAATATAATATTTTAGAAAAATGAATTATACAAAATAAAGAAGGTTTTAGCCAAGATTCCCAGCTGAAAACCCTGATGAAGACCTGAAACTCAGGTCGAAACGTCGGCATAAATAAATAATTTTTTGTTTATTTATGTTGTTTTTGCTGACCGCACCCCCCGACCATCTTCACCAATCGATATAAAAGAACAGATAGTGTTTAAGTATTTCTTTATTTACTAAAGAAAATGAAAGGTGCAAAAGAAAATGTAAATGGTGATTGATTGAATTAACATAGTAAAATATGTAACTAATGTTTAAAAATAATGAAAACAATTTAAATTTGTGGATGAAAACGACATATATGATACAATGGACAAGAAAGAAAACTGTGTTCATTAGTGTATCTTTGCTGGGAGTACGGTCAGCAACATGTCATCAAAATAATTTTTTATTAATTATGGAACAACTCACGAAAGATTTTCAGGAAATGCATCATTATTTAGAGAAAAAAAATTAGGAAAATCACGTTTCTCGGAAAATTTCTTAAACCGTCACTAACGTAGAAATGAAAAACATTAGCTAATTTCGCCAGGACCTTTAACTTACAGCCCCTACATATAACGATCACAACATTAAAATTTAAGTGAATGTATTGTGCATTTTCTTAGGATATTAGATACGATTATTACGAAATTATTAGACTGTGAAGAAGAAATTTATGATCTCAGCCTACGTGATATATGTTTATAGTTCTTTTGGTTTTAAAATTGTAAATGAAATGGAAAAAAAAAATTTCAGACTAGAACGGTTTTAAAATCATTTAACTTTAATTGCATCCCGAACTCTTCAATCCCATATCACAGCCCTTGAAGAATGAAGTCGTAAATGGAGGATTAAAATAAATTCCAACATATCCCTACGTTGTAAACCTACTGACTGCCCTACACTATACTTCAATAATGTTGCCTTTACCCCTGTCGAACAGATCCGCTACCTTGGACTACATCTGGACAAACGACTAACCTGGAATCCTCACACTAGATTGAAAAGAAAGAAACTGCACATCGATTTCGTAATAGTTGAAACACTTACTAGACAAACGGTCCAAACTTCCAATTTATTACAAAAGACTGATTTACATGACAATTATAAAGGCCTATCTGGACATACGGCGTTGAGCATTGGGGTTCCACTAAACCTTCGAATTCCTCTCGTATCCAATTCTTACAATCCAAAATCCTTCGTAAAATCCTAAATGCTCTCTACTTTGTCACAAATAAAATCATCCACAAAGACCTTAATGTTCCATTTGTCCCATTCCACGATCTAGCCCGAACCAGATATTAATCCTTCCATTACAAACTCCCTAACCACTCAAACCCATTAGTTTCTAATCTTGGTTCCTCTTTTATTCCGGACAATCCTCCGAGGCGTCTGAAAAGAAAATGGCCTCGAGACCTTATATTGT
>NW_027111933.1:906689-916414 GCF_000696795.3 Halyomorpha halys | reverse complement strand
TGTTATTTCGTTTTACCACGGCAAAAGAAGGCAATTTTTTTCGATTTAACACGCTTTAACATAGATCATGAATACCCCTAATATACTTCAATAGTTAATCCGCTACCTTGGACTATATCTGGACAAACGACCAGCCTGGAATCCTCACACAAGATTGAAAAGAAAGGAAGCTGCACGTCGATTTCGTAATAGTTGAAAAACTTACTAGACAAACGGTCCAAACTTCCAATTCATTACAAAAGACTGATTTACATGACAATTATAAGGCCTATCTGAACATACGGCGTTGAGCATTGGGCCTCCACTAAACCTTCGAATTCCTCTCGTATCCAATTCTTACAATCCAAAATCCTTCGTAAAATCCTAAATGCTCCCTACCTTGTCACAAATAAAATAATCCACAAAAACCTTAATGTTCCATTTGTCCCATTCCACGATCTAGCCCGAACCAGATATCAATCCTTCCAATACAAACTCCCTAACCACTGAAACCCATTAGTTTCTAATCTTGCTTCCTCTTTTATTCCGGACAATCCTCCGAGGCGTCTGAAAAGAAAATGGCCTCGAGACTTTATATTATAAAAATGTTTTTAGAGTGTTACCATTGGGTAGTTTCTCTACATGCTTGTACCATACCATTATGATTTCCTCAAATTTACTTGATGTATTTATGTACAGTTGTAAATATCAATAAATAAATTTAAAAAAAAAAAATCATTTAAGGACCATTTTCACAGTAATGAATTAATTTGTATTCGAGGAAAATCAACCATGGTTTCTAGACTTTTGCCCTGCGTGTTCCCGCATTCTGTGTGGCATATTTTGTTTTCATTATATAGAACGAGAACGGAAGGGAAGCTCTGTGTGTTTAGCTAACTTTAGTTTGTTATATGAACCTACACCAACCCCCTGTTAAATAAACATCAACGTTTAGCAATGTTCATAGCTTGAAAAAGAGACACGCTAGATCTCTAATTGAAAGTATTGTAATATAGTTGGGAAATCCAGTCCTTTTTGTTAATAATTTTAAGGTGCCTCTACACGTTTGCCTAGCAATGGCAAATTAGCGCATGGGTTTGGATGGTTTATTTGAATTCCCTGGTTGGACTGTATTTGCGGGCGACTTGTCGGCTGTCGGTTTTTGGTATAAATCAGAGGGCCCTTGTGCTGCATCCACACGTTTGTTTTCAGTTTGCATTGTTTTAGAATTTCCAACAGATGATTATTTGTATTCTCCATGTTTTAATTAATTTTAGAATTATCCTAACCTTTGCATTCAATAATTAACTCTTGTTTAAAATTATGTATTTTGAAATTCTGTGGATACGGTATAAATACATTGTTTCAAATCTTGTTAATTAACATTAGCAGTTTATTTTTGATGGAACATAGTAAAAATATATTTTTATTATGGTATTATAGGTTTAGATAATTTAATTAAAACGTTCGTAATAAAAATTACCAAGCGAAAGTCGAATTCATAAGTTATATAACACTATTAATATGCATATTTATTATAGATAGATTGATTTTTATTTTATTACCGCACCCTCCAACCATCTTCTCATATATTTAAATTTGATTATTGTTTATGGAACTCCTATAATCTATATTATGAACTACAATTTATAGAGGTCAATGCACGATTTTCAATTTTTTCGTACCTTCATTGAGAGTAATAACATTATTAGTTCATACATACATAATGCAAGAAATGTATTATGTATACTTTAGTGCATCTTCTCCCTTTGATTGCCTTATGGCATTATAAGGTACCATATTCAAGTCAACTAGAATACATATTAATGTTCTTATTAGTTAACCATTACATTGAGTATTAATATTAAATGGTAAATTATTTATGGTAATATCATGCATGGATATACCTTGCACTGCAATACACAGAGTATGCATTGTATCCTTGAAATTATTGTATTGAATTTATTAATATTTTCAACTCTCCTTCCTTTATTAGCGAAATGAGAAAAAATCGGATTTGAAAAATCCTTAAAATGAGAAATCATAATTTTTATTTTTAATCGACCGTGAAAAAAATACTTCAAATTTAAAAATTAAATTGTATAGATTTAGATAGTCCTGGTGTTGATGAATTGCAACGTTTCCACGTTAATCACTGAACTTAATAGTCGAAAGTATAATTAGAAGTTATTTTAGGGTTATAAAAATAATAAAATATATTTATAAATTATATCTATTTAATTTAATCCAGATACGACCTTTGCACAGTATGCAGTAATAAAACAGTGTTGGTAATGCAACCCATAGTCCTTGGAGCCAACGCGCTGAGAATAAGGAAATTGCTAACTGGCTATTATTTCTGCTTCCTTCGCAGAATGTCAATGTTCTCGTCTAGTTTCCTTGTTTTATTTTATATTTTAATTAATTATGAAATTGCAAGAAGGTCTATTAATTAATCCCACATGAATTTAAATAATTACATTTATTATATTTAACTAACTTCGGCCGAAATTCGGATCCTGGAAAAGATATGTAAATAACACAAAATTGAACGTTTTCCCAAAATTTAATACATTTCGAGTTTTTTCTACACAAAATTGCATATTTTACACTTTTTGAAACATTGTTTTATTTTTTGTAGAATACAATTTGAATGAACTAAATTTCTCATGTATGTATGGTGATATTTATTCATTTTATAGTATTATCCTTATTTAATTTATAATTGACAAATTTGAGGTAAACCAATGCATTAATTAACACATGAAGAGTCGAATTCAGTTCAGAATAATCTTAAAATGGTATTTAATTTTTACCTTGAACTTTAAGTTACTATTTTAACTAGACCCATTCAAAGTTTACTGGTGGTTGAACACTATAAAGATATTACCCATATACTAATAAAATGGTAAAATATATACCATCTTTATTTGCATTATAAACATAGAGCATTAAATTACAATTTCTGCTCATCTACCAGGTATTTCCAATCTATTTGTATTTGTATATTCCTACCTTCATATCAGAGTATAGGTAGTATTATTAGATAGTGTATCTGTAAAGGACATTTTAAAATTAATATTCAAATATAGAGGTCATGCAAGCCAGATATAGAGTCAGTAAACTAATTCCATGAACCAGTATCGCAAAGTAAGTTTATCTGTACCTGGATTCGGTTATCCGATACAATCTCTGTTGTATGTATTTTGGTATACCTTTGAATATTTAAACTGTTAAGCATTTAAGTTATTTTTACCAATGTTGTTTCAGTTTCTATGGATTCTGGACTTGCAGATATGATATGCATAAGATATGTGATATATATGCATAAGATAGATTATATGCATTCTATGACTTTTTTAAACCTGTATATTTAAATTTTGATAATAGTTCCGTAAAAATTTAAAACAAAAAAGAAAATTAAGGTATGTATGGTACTCCTACCTGAAAATATTGAATGCACTAGAAACAGCTATTTTTACTGTCACATAACAAATAATTTAAATTGATGCTTTTCTAAGCTGTTTTTGTTGAGTTCCATTTTACACTTCTCGTGAAATAACAAAAAAAATAATACTGAAATATCTAGTACCAAATAGAGGGTTTCTTATTAGTGCTGATGTATCTGTTACTGGCACGGAATTTAAAAAAAAAAAATTTATGAGATAAAAGTTGTGGTGAAATCGGTTCTTAGTAATAGAGATAAACAAAATAAAAAAGCTGAAGAAGAGGAAATATCTACCGAAGGCCTTTTTAATTAAAATAATTTAATTAATTATGTAATTGTTTTCATAACTAATATTGCTGTTTTTATTCATAAAATAAAATAAGATACTGTATCAGGCCTTAATATATGTCCCTTATAAAAAATTATAAGAGAACCCGGAGCGGTTAGTTCCAAAATGTTTCGTTGGAAAAGATATTGCGGGTGGCGGAATATACCTCAAGAAAGGCACAAAATACCACAAAAATTATGTATTTGTTTATATTATTAATAAGAGGAGCGCGGTGGCACCATGGTAAGGCGCAATGCTACTAATTCCAAGGAGCCGGTTTCGAATTCGGCTGGGCATAACATAGTTTTCTGTTACACTGTAGCCGTGAGTCAACCCTGTGGGTTCTGGAGCCCTCCTGGGATAAATTTGGTACCCTTAAATGGGTAAAAATCTGGCGATCGAGCTTGATTCTGACCAAATCACCTCCTTGCACAACCGTTGGTCTAGCAACAGTACTTCCCTTCAAAGTACTGAACCAATGACCCTTGGATTGTAGCGGCACAAATTTTAATTTATTTTAAATTTATATTATTGCCATTTTCGTACCTTTCTTTACCGCCACCTGGACCATCTTCCTACATTTAATTACATAGGTCGATTACCAATCTTCGAATCCAAAAGCTTCCATTTTTATTTCAATATTATTTAATTTTACTATCTTCATATTTCAATTATCATCTGCAAACGTATATGTAACTCGTGAATCCTGTTTTAATAAATATTAATGATTTCTTTCTTTGGTTGTTTCTTTCTCAAAACTTGACTGAAATGTATGTTCCTTACAAGTGAAAACATATTTATGGCCTTTCTGTTACTGATAAAAAAAAAATTCAGGAAAAATGTATTATAATTTTATGACATTTTGCTGTTCTAGCAATCTTCTTATGTTCTAAGAAGATAGTCTATCTAATTCAGCCATTAAAATTAAATATTTTGAAAGCTAATTTTTATAATAAAGTAGTTCTGTAAACTTCACTATGACTTCAGTATGATTTAGGTGCACTTACTCAACCTGGAAGTACAACAGGTGTTTAGCATATTACGGCCCAGAAACCCTATATGAAACTAATTTTGTTTAATTTCAATTAGTAATTCATTTCTTAAAGGCTCGACATCAAATAATCATATAAATAAAATAACATACAAATCATGAAAAACACTAATCTTCTTCAGAAAAGTTGGAAAATATTGTTAAAATATTATTTAGACATTAAAATTTTTACTTACACCAGTTTTCGGAATTTGAGATTAGTAATTACCGAAGTTACAGTACTGTAAGTGTTTACACAATTATTGTAGTGTTTCTTTTGTTCCAGGAAAAGGTAGACCGATCGATACTGCTTAAGGTTTACCAGCTTTTTATAAAACATTAATTTACACTAGATTGGTCTGCGCATAACAAACGACATTAGATCGATAATTCTTGGTATCGACTCCATTATTGAACCAAACGCTTTGTCACGTTACCTCGATAAAAACAAGAAAATGTATTCAAAATGTACGATTCGAACTGCAGTAACTTTTAAAACTTTCAAATTTCTGCTTACATCAATCTTCTGCATTTTGGATCAATAATTACTAACGACAGAGTCCAGTAATTTTTTTTTTTATTGCTGGCTTCTCTTGAAGATGACTTTGAATTCATAAATAATACTACGTTCTTAAGAGAATTAGTTTTAGGACGACAATGCTGGATTATATACTAACATCAAAATCCCTCTTGGTGGCATTAATATTGTCTTGAAGTGGACGGATCAGCTTTAGTCTGATATTGGGCGTACTACCTTTGATAACTGAAGGAGAACATCTGGTTATCACAATAAAACTCCCTTTTTCCTTCAGTCTAGGGCATATTATAACAATATTGCATGCTTATATATTCTTCCATTTTTCCCATATTTGCTGATTTATATTATATAATTTGAGTGACGAATGAGGTTTGAACCTCCATTTCTGCCTCTCATCCTCGCTCTATCCCTCATCCCCCATTTCCTCTCTCTTGGACTTTTTCTCTCCCTCTCCCTCACCCACTTTTTCTCCCTCCCCCCTCTTCTCTCTCTTTCTCTCTCAACATTTATTTACTTATTTAGCCTTGATTTGTAATTTACTAAGCGTTATTTGCTTATGCCCTCGCCAATTTTTTAGTCATTGTTCAAATTATAAAAGGTTTAAATGTAAAAGTATTTCCTCGAAACTGATACATTTGAAGAACGGATTCATTTATTAAAAATCTAATAAATATCATTCTCATATGACAATTAAAATATATTCTCAATTCTTATAGTATAGATAATTATGTTCCGCCGAAGAGTAGTGAGGAAGCTATACTGCCAATCTATGTACTCAGCAAACTTTTCTTTTTTTTTAAACAGTTATGTTTTTAAAAAATATTATCCTTAATTGTAATTTTTTTTTTTCACTGCGAAGGTACTGATATAATAGAAAATTATATTTAATAGTAGATCATGAATTAGGACTCACAAAGCCAGAGGTCTCCTTGGCAAAAGCCGCTGGCACAATACCAACGACTCCAACACAGTTGCACGTATTGTGTATCAGCGCCAAATTTAGCGTCAGCAATTTAGTGCTATGGAGTCGTAAATTTTATCCAGGGTCACATGACGGTGGCATTAAAGATTTAATTAATGAGTGGGCATTATGCAGTCACACCTACCTTTTTTTCTTCCTCCTCAGGCAGAGAAAGTATGGTAATGTGTCAACTACTTTTTTTTCTCCCGAAGCCTTCTCCTTCCATGGAATTCCTCTAAAAAAAAAAAAAAAAAAGGTCGTTTTGTTATTATTTTTTACAATTGGATCTTCACATTTTTGGAAACTTCATTCATTCAACAGTTTATATCGAAATAGCAGTATTTAATTATTTAATCAATATTAAACTGTAGGTGATAGTGAAAATGACTGTTACATTAAAAATTTTATGATCTGAATAACCACTTTTAAAGATTTCAATTAGAAAAAATATAATGAGTAAAACTAATGATTTGAGACATGATTTTAGTTCAGTGAAAAACCGGGAACCATGTATAAAAAACTTAAAATTCATCATCAATTCATATCTTGCAGTAAAAATAAAACATGTAAAATAAATTACCTTTATTATTTAATTTATAATATTAAATACTGAAAGCTTACCTACCGTGGTTTGCATTACATTTTACTAACTAAATATTAACCAAATATATCAAGCATATATAAGAACCAAACTAAAATGATTAAAAACCTAAAATTATTTTCATAATTGAAACGCTAAATGGAATAGCATGGTGTAAAATTTTTAATCTCAGAAAAAAATCATGATTTTATTTATTCTTATTTAAAAGTGGAAAAATCAATTTTCAATATTTTAAAACTATTGAAATTTTAAGAATTAAAATCAAATATGACGTTTTGAAAATGGGGCGTTTAAAATATTTTTTTGAGCAAAGTATCTCGTTTTCTACTATGTCACATAACATATTTTTCCACTTCACTCTTCATTTGTGTATTTAAATATAAATGTAGCATTAATCAGAAAAAGTGTGGTTGATTTATTTTATTAATATAAATAATAACTCCATAAGTAATTTCGAAAAACTTTATAAATTTGAATGTTTTATTAATAATAGTATCCATCATATTGATCAAACCATTTGATTTTTAATTTTTATTTAAAATAATATGTATATGTACATATTTACAGAACATTTTTTTTTATTAAATTAAAAATATTATACATTATTATTTTTTTTATCTCTAAAAATAATCCGTTTATCACAGAATATATATTTTAATTAAATAAATGAACAAGTATTAGGTCAAATTGAAAAACTGAAAGGCTGAATCCGAGTTAAAAACAACAGCTATGAACTTTTTGTTTGTAACAAAAAGAGATTTTTTTATATTTATTATATATTTTTTATTTTATTATTTATTTATTAGATACTAATTAATGCCATTCTAAGGATGTTCATCACTTGCGCATATTTCTACGTATTTAACCGCTTTTTTGTTTATTTTTTAATGAATTAAACTATTCACGCGATCACATCAACAATACCTTGCCTAATATTTTTATCATTTAAACCATGAATTTAATAAGGAAAAGAATTATAAAATATATATTTACGTTTATAGATATATATTTGTATACTTTTAACTTTGGGAACTATTTTCATGCTATTAAAATCGAAAACATCAATCTAGACTTATAAGTATAAAGTATGTAATTTAAAAAAAAAATAAAATCGCACAATTTAACTTAAAATTAAAATAAATAAATTCCTATAGAGCAAAACGGGCAGTTTTTAACAATATTAAATTTCAATGAATCGGATTGATTAGGTTTTAAAAATTTTACCAACGTGAAAAACATTTTTAGAACGTGAAAATCTGTTATGAGTTAAAATTATTTTCTGGGCCCCGTGGATTTAATTTTACAATTAAAATTTATTCATTATAACGATCCTATCTCACTGCTATAACGCACTGCTTTATATTTATTATTTATTATACCTTTAGTGATCGTATAACATTTAAACGTGTACCTCTTCTTAATTGACGACTAACTACATCAAGATCGTAAATAAACGAATGCAATAATTAATTTACGCGTATGAAATAAACTGTTATATACTAGCTGGTAGTTATGCGTGTACTTATAATTCATCTATAATAAATAACAAGACAAAAGTGTGCTACAGTTTATTGAATTATAATAGGCATTGCATTTAGGAATAATAGGGTCTAATAAAACATGAAAGCTAAATAAAAAATGATTATTATCGTTTATTATATACGTTCACATATAAAATTGTAGTTTATGAGAAAGAGGCATCGGCGTTGTTTAAATTGTTTTTGAGTAATTACTAATTATTCCAAATCAAGATACCTCTGCATGTGACGTAGTTCAAAATTTTTTGAGCCGTATAGTAATGTGGGAGAATAAAAAAAATAGTAACGGGAGAAACAGCTGTGAAGTATGAGCGCCCTACTTTGGTCTGACAAGGACGATAAATTGTAGCGGGCAGTGTTGCCACTATACACGGGGAACTTTCTCTTGCAACAGTGGTGAATAGGATTTTTGTAGTGTTACGTTGGCATTCTGGGGTTGGAGTTCATCTCGAATTATAAGATGAATTGGCACTCACTGTAGTGTACTAATCCCATGAAATAGCTTTTTGTTGTTTCGGTGTTTATTATTTGAAAATATTACTTGAAAAAATAATTTTTAAAATAAGCCTTAAATTGTGTATACAACCAAATTTAATATGTTTGTTTGTTCATAAAATGTTTTGGAAGTTCCGAAACAGGATTTCCCGCATTTCTCTTTACAGGGATAAGCAATGGCATATCAGCACATATATAGTTGTACCTCTGTAATGACCAAACTGGACTCACTATACATTTTACACAAAAAAGACATAAATTCAAATTTGATCCACCAAAAATTATACATCGGTAAAAAAACAACAACTTTAAGCGAAATATAAAATAAATGATTACTATAGAAAATATAAAAATCGGGCTATCAACAAAAAATCAAATGTACAAAATTTAAATTCATGTTACTCTAACCTAATAAATACATAAGACATAATTGACAACACTAAATATAAATAGACAAAATACAAAACAGAAATACCAGACGTACTACTTGCTAGAAACGGTACCTGTTGCAAAAAACTAAAACAAACCCTTCCTCCATTTCAACCTTTTTCAGTTCTGGTAAAAATCTAGAATTAGTTGTATCACAGCAAAGTAGAATAAACTGTAATAGAAAATCGTTAAGAAAGGTTTTAGTCATAAAAGTTATTTAAAAAATTCATACCAATGCCGCACAACTTGCACGATTAAAAAAATTGTATGTTATTATTAATATATAATTTAAATTGTTAAAATGATTTTGGGTGGTTCGGAGGTTATGGGTCTTCAGAAGTAAATATAAATCGTGATGAAACAATAATTAATGTACTT
>NW_027111933.1:902967-904607 GCF_000696795.3 Halyomorpha halys | reverse complement strand
GTTCAAAGTTTCTTAGCACTTTAGTGTCATTACAAAGCGAAAAACAAACCGTCAGTGGCAAAGCCTTGAAAAACAGGGAAAAGTAGGGAAATGTTTTCCGAGTGTAGTGATAGCCCGGCGGAGAACGGGCGTCAGTTGTAGAGCACCACGTGTTCGCATTGTGAGGTAAGTCACGATATTGTTGTCATTACCATCGCCTTTATAATCACTCTACTTTTTAAAAAATATTTAAATTTTTACAATTTAAATCTTACTAGCCTTTGGCAGATACAATATTTTATATTTTTTCGTTACTATAGTTTGGTCGAGAAAAATACATGAAAATTTATTACCAAGTTGAAAATTTGTGTCATTACCACACCCGAATCATTACCGCGGTAATGACCGAAAACGTGCTGTAATGAAATGTTTTTGACCCATTACTACCAAAATGTCGTTTATTGCTCTCCTAAATTTAATGGTCTTTTGTTTACTAATCCATACTTCCCAAAAATTAATCTATGAATTAATTTGATTGTGTTGGGTAATAAAAGTCTGCTCAGGTCTTTACATTGATTTGTTGGTCAAATGGTCTAAAAGATTGCAGTTTTTTTTCTTTTTCTTGTAGGCTCTCAACAATGCCTCGCCCTAAATCAAATTTAACTATTGCAGAAAAAAAAGAAAAGAAAAAACTAGCCGATCGATTAAGGAGGCTAAAGAGAAGAAGCGACCCCAATTTACTTGAAGAGGATAAACTAAAAGAAAAACTGCGGCATTTAAAGCGTAAAGCGGAAGGAAAAATAAAATTGATCAAAGATAAACCTAAGTGGGAACAGCTCCTCCAACGAAGAAAGTGGAGAGAGAACACCGCAAACTATCGTATGAAGATGTTGACGATTCAAGGAGAAACTTCACCGCCAACCCGTAAATACAGGAAAGTATGTAAATTAGATCATATGTTACCCCCAATTTTATTTTACAAGGATATAACTCATATGTCATCAAATAATAATTCTTAGAAGTAGGGCTATGGATACATAGGTCGGAAAAATAAGTTGTGAAATTAGGTATTGAAAATATTCGCAGAAACCAACCCTTAATTCTGTTTTGTCTTCGTCAATTCACTACTATTACTGCTCGCCCACAATGAGTGAATTCGTTTTATTTAATCTACTGGTGATTGATGATATTGAGGGAAACTAATTCAGCTTTTGGGCCGAGTGATCGTTGTTAAGTTTTAAATATATTATTTGATTCGGAGCCCCAAAAATAACTCCCCCAATGTTCACAATAGTTCCAAGTAAGCCTCTAGTGGCGATGTGTCCCGTAAAAGGAAACTAGTAGTAATATCAATGCAATATAATTAATAGTTTTTTCAATCATTACAGTAATGTTTTAGTAGTCCCATGTCACATTGAATGGTCACAAAGCAGGATTGTTGAATATTTTAAGGTTCCATTCAACGACTGGAAGCGAACTCACACTCTTGCTAACCTTTTAGCTTAATGACAACCATTCTCCAACTAACCAAATTCTTTCTAAAAATAAAAAAAAAACGGTATATTCAATAAATTACTACACAAATCATTACTTATGGTATTTATTTGAGCTTAGAGGTATATTGCTCCTTCATTTGTCCAAATTGTTATATAGATTTTTTT
>NW_027111933.1:902053-902917 GCF_000696795.3 Halyomorpha halys | reverse complement strand
CCTACATATGTATGTGATATTCTATATTACAAGAGCCGGGGGAAAAAAAAGGCAGTTATCTCACCCCAATTTTTTACTACTAATGAAAACTATGTATAATTACTAGTCAAAACTGATGACTCTGCCAAGTATAGGTTGAAGGAATAAAAAATGGCGGCTGTTTCAAAACGTTAAAAATAATTAATTTTTTATTCGGAGCTGTATAACTTTACAACTACCAGCAACAATAGAAAATCTAAGAGAGCATCATTTAAAGTTGAGTAAATTTGCCGAAATATTAGCCCTAATAGAGCTATTTACCTGCAATTGTTTTCGAGATATAGACTTTTAAAAAGCAAAATTTCATAAAAATGTTGTTATGGAACGTACTGAATATTAGTAATTAGTTGATTTATTTTGACAAATCTATATCTCAGGAACTATGTGACGTAAAGATGTCAATAAACAATAAAATTAAAGCTAGTTTAATGTACTATAAAGTAGTTTATGACATTTATTGTCGTAGGAATAGTAGTTTTCATGATATTTGCCAAAGTAAATTGATTTATAGTTGTTCGGACAATAAGTTTGATTTATGAAAAACATTATTTCAGAAACCATTGGAGGCACAGATGTCTGCTAGCACTCAAATTAAAGCTCGTTAAATTTACTATTAAATAGTTAATGATGTTTATCTTTGTAGGAGTAGTAGTTTTTATGATATTTGACAAAATAAACTTACAAAATGTTAATTTCTAGTTGTTCGTATAAAACGTTGGATTTTTGAAAAAATATATCTCTAGACTCTTAATACGCCCATATCTCGGCAAACACTCAAAATAAAGAAAATTTAACTTACTATAAAGTAGTTTATGACATTTATCT
>NW_027111933.1:873200-900938 GCF_000696795.3 Halyomorpha halys | reverse complement strand
CCTATGGTTCGGTCTGCCTTTCGGAACCCGTTGGTTTAGTATTTATTAATATTTTAAGGGTCTGTTCGTTACTAAGACATGCGACCTTACTGCTTTATATTCGCGGCAATGCTATTACCTGAATTATAATATTGACCGGGTACAGATCCCTCAATTCAGAGTTGTGTAATTTTCACTTTCAAAAATCTTAAGATGCTGTTCTTCGCTTTGTGTTAGATACGTAAAGAACAGCAGCAAGGATAATAGTTTTGTAAATTCTAACATTTAAGTTTCTATACAATCTGGTTTTTTTCCTCATTAATTTCGTTTTTTTTTTCTTGTTACCGTAAACCTAAACACCTCTCGATGTTATGAAAGGAAACCTACCGGTCGGATTATTTATGCTTACTGGTAAATATATTTGATTAATAATAAAATAAAATTAAACATTCCTTCAAATAATATTCAAAAATTTGCTCACTGAACTCAGTTCGTAAAATATTGTTCATACATGATTGATTTTATCGGTATTTCATAATTGCCTAGGGTTCATGCTTTCCCCATCGGGATGAAATTATGTTTGTTCATTTTGTTGAATGAGGAAGTTGTGTATCTTACAGGACAACCCAAGCCGGGGAGCGCTGAGCAAACTCTGTCAGGTATAGAATTACTTCGTGTGGGGGGGAGGGAGGGAGGGGAGGAGTAGGGAAGCGGTTTTCTCCCCCATCCCTCTCGTAATCTCTCTCTCCCTCCCTCCCACCCCTCTCTCACACACACATTCACTCTTCTTTTATTTTCACGGCCATCATCATGCAATAACGTTATTAAAATATAATCACAAAAGAAAATTTTTAACTAGGAATACTATGAAATTCAATTAAACATACCATTAGATAAAAATAAAAGCCATTGTTGTCTCAAAAAAGAATAGTAATCTTGCCAAATTTTCACCCAATCCGGCATCATCAGAGCATTATTGTATACCTGAAACACATACAGTAGGGGTATTCATGATGTGTTAAATGTAAAATGTTTTACCATGTTAAATGTTATAAGTATGGATTGTGAGCAGCCCTATTTAAAGTAATGTTAAATGTTAAATACATAAGAGCTCCTAGCGGATTTTTTGAGCATCTTGATTTATATTTTTTCCTTCCAAAACTTTGTTATTGTTGACTTTTAAGTTTTGATTAAAGTAATTTATTACAACATGTCTAAAGTGAATTAAAAGTGGAAGTTGTGCAAGTTTGACCACTGAGTGTCTTCTTGATCTTTTAACTTGTGAGGAAGAGAATCAAGATGAGCTAATTGACAACTGTCATTATACTATTATCATTTTTATCCATTGCTTTATTAGTTTTTAAAACATCCAAAACAATACTAACACAGTCAAAACACAAACTAGTAATACGTATGATACTACATTGCTTCTTACTGCGACAACAAACAAACTCAGTTGGCCTGTTGAGTGACGTCATTCTCCATTTAACAGACCTAGTAACAGACTCTCAACCTTGTTATATGTTATATCGTTTTAACATGGTAAAAGAAGAAAGTATTTCTCCATTTAACATAAGTTTTTCCATTTACCACGCTTTAATATGTTAAACTCAAAAATAATTTGTGTCCATTACTGAAGGCCTCTTCATGGTAAATTATAACCTTCTCCAGGAAGGTGAGGAGTTGCCAACATTAAAATATTATAATTATTATACATATATATTATATTATTATAAATAGAATTCTAAAAAAAATACATAATTAAATTTCCTTAAATCGTTAGCATTACTAAAATGTTTCAGTTATTTGATAAATATCAAGCCGGTAAATGAGACATGCCAACATTAAATCACATAATTATTTAATTAAAATACTCATTGCTTCGGAAAAAAAAATTATTAAGATCATTGGAATCTGTACTCAAATTTATAACTCTATTGAAGTTTCTGAAAAATAAAGTACTTCAAGGTATTCTAATGTTTGTTCTGAGCCTTCTTCATATGAAATAACTGGGTTCTCAAAATCAAATCTATGCTTTATTTCTAGGCAATGTTTTCCTTCTTTTTGTCTTTTATTTTTATATTCAGTCCAGGAACTTTGATGTTTTCAGATGTACATTAATGTCCTGATGATGCCTAAATGGGCGAAATATTGGTAAGATAACCAGTTATTATTTTTTTTTTAGGCTACAATCGCCTTTCTGTGTATTTAAACTCATAAATAGTTCCCACCGTCCTGTTTTGATATATGCAATTAGAGTTATAATACATTTTGATTTTGGCCATACGTATACAGAGACATTAGTTATGTTCTATTTCGGACTATCCATTTAGCAGAACTTGAAAACACTTGCTGCTAATTGAAATTGAAATTTTATATATAAAATAATCAAATTCTTTCTACTTTATTTATTAGTTTTTAAATTATTTAATTGTTTTTGACTGTTCAATTCCTCTGGCTCTTTTATTTTAATTTATATCCACATATCTGTTTTTTCATAATTTCGTTTAATTAAAATTTAACTCGTGTAATAATTGAATATATGTTACGGATCACTAGAGAGGAGAGATATGAGAGGTATGATCAAGAAAAAACAAGGAGGTGAAAAATGAGGGAAAAGAATTGACAAGGAACAAAAAAGAATGGATAAAGAAAAATGTAATCAATTTTGAAATGACAGTTGAAAATAGGTGAAAAAATAAAATAAATAAATACAATTTTCTTTAAATAGAACTTAAAATATTTTTATTTAGTTTATAGTTTGGAAAAAATAGAGAAAAAAAGTTTAATTTTGTTTAATAATATATATATTAAAGTTTAAATATCCAATACTGTATGATTAGTGGTGTTGCAACCCAATGTATTTGGGCAGCATTACTGATTAAATAAATCATTTCTCTCTTATTAATATGAGCATTATACATTAGATTTTGATTTTAATAACCTGTTTCATAGTTAATTACTTGATATGGGCAATTATAACTGATAACAATTGAAAAGGCAAGCTTTTTTCACGTACCAAAAGAAACTGAACATTCAAAAATATCTACATGCATATTTGACCCAAAATATACCATTGATATTATATTGAAGATATTAGATAATCTCTGAACGTAAAATGTGATGATAAACAATTTTTCCTTAGTAAATTTTTAATTTCGATTTCCAAGATATATGCTTTTCGATGTCATATTTTGGCCAGTAGGTAACGGCAGGCAATTTTGACTTAATCATCCTGGAACGAATTCTATATTTTATGAAAAACTATGTTCTCTCAGAATATAATTCGAAGGAGAATTTAATGTTCTCAAAATTTTAAACCATAGTCTATTCGCTAGGAAAGAAGTAATTTAATTATTTGAAGATATAAATGAAAAGCTGAAGCTTTTTGCCTTAGACATAAAAATCATAACTTTATAGGATTTGTCGAAGATACGACAAAAATGTTTAATTGCAAATCTTTTGTTGGCATACCAAGTTCTAAGACTCAGTGTAACTTAATACTTTTTAAATGTTTTAAAGTGATTGAAAAACTGGTAGAAAAAGTAAAACAGTAGTTTTATTGGAAGATTATTGGTTAATAGTAGGTAGGTGGTTCGGGTGGTTTTAGATCACTGACAAAAAAAATTAGGATGCATTTCACTTTGTTTTAGTTAAAACACGAGGAACAGATAGTTGTAAACAATCATAAATGTAATCAAATAGAATTAAATAGTAATAATACCTGTATTTTTAGTGATTATCGACATCTTAAAAGTACAAAATTATTTTTAAATAAAGGTGAACCAAATGTTGTTCAGTCTCATTTCTTGCAGACATCTTCAAAGAACAGGATCTCATCGACAGTAAAGGCTCTCTTAAATAACTTTTGCTTTTTTTTTCCGGACACTTCAATATTTTTTTTTTTTTTTTTTTGGAAAATTAGTAATAAAACGTAAAATGAATAATTTCGAAATAAACAAGCAATAGCTTCACACTTTTCCATGTAGAGTATGAAGGTATAATGACAACGATTACCGACTCCTGTAAAGTATTCAACTGTTATAAGTTTTTATGTGTCAATTCAACGCGTAATTTTGGAAAAAAAAACAGATTTTTTGTTGTTAAAACTTTCTTCGTTCACCCGTAGAGCAAAACTCCTTTATAGTAAATATCTTAAAGCACTCCAAACAACGCATATTGGATTTAATTATGACCGTGGAATATTTATTATTATTATTTATACTTGAAGAAATGTAACCTATGTTTCGTAAAAGGCGATTTTCCCTCTTTCTATGTCCTACGTCTTATTTTATCTCTTCTTATGTCCGGCGTGTGTCCTCTGGAATATAATGATTCCCTTTAAATATCCAATGTACATCATATACTGATCAAGAGTATAAACCTAAGTAGAAAGATCTTATGAAGCCAAGAGGCGTATCTGCTCACCCCACTCTCTGGTTACCCACCACGTGCCAACTCCCTTGCTCATTCAGTCCCGTTCACCGTCAGTCCTTTCTCTTCACGCGAAGCAATAATCGAGCTTGTGCTACATGCTCACAATGCTACATGCTTTGTGTTTCTGTGTAAATCGGTGGACAGGATTCTATTTATTCATATGAATTATAGTGAGTAAACGCTTTACAAAATGGGTATGTGTGTGGCATACAAATGCAATAACCGAAAAAATAAAACAGATAAAGAAGAAGGAATAAAAGTTTCCTTCCACCGTTTTCCTAATCATCCAGAACTAAAAGAAAGATGGATTCGAGCTATCGGGAGGGACAAGTGGAAACCGTCAGAATACAGTCGGATATGCAGTGATCACTTCAAAGACGATGATTACGATAAATCTTCTCCTTTTAGAAGATATTTAAGAGGCGATGCCATACCTTCAATATTTAGAGCATATCCTCCAAATTTACAGCCGTCCACATCAATTGAGATAAAGGTAAAGGGAGTTTACATTTGTTTATAGCATCCATCTACTTCATTCTACGTGTCAAAACTAATCCTCCTATATATTAAATAAATCACCAAAATAAAGAATTATTTCTCTCTACTAAACAGATTTTCATATTAACATTATATAATGAAAATAATAGTGTTTTGGCCCCAGTTTAAACCGTAAATGAGCAACAACTCCGTTACAAAATGATTTCGCTTTAACATTTGCTAACTGAGACAATTTTAACACAAGGGGGTTCCTTCATTCCACAACGTAGTCCCAACTTAAAGAAAGTTGTAAAATTTATGTTTTGAAAAAAAAAAAAAAAAAGAATTATTGATACATAAAAAATAATGCCGCAAATATTTTGATTGAAGGTTTTGGAATTGTAACGATTTTTTTACTTATCTAGCAGTTCTTCCCAGGCTTTATTTCTTCTTAGTAAAAATTATTTTATCAATAATTAAGACAATAATGACTATGACTTCATTATTGTAATTGTGCACTTACAACCAGCGACATCTTTCAGGAATGACATTTCTATGCCTCGGATTTTAATAGATAAAGAGTGGAACCAGGTGTATCGGTGGCCCTTAATGATGACAAAAACAACATTACTAATCTTATTTAAATGAAAAAATAACCTATTGAATAAAATTAATACTAATCTTAATGAGGGTATCATAAGCTAAAGTGGTCAAAAATACAGTGTTTTGGCAAATCTCATAAAAGTCATGAAGAGTTACCCGAACACGATATGGACTAACAAGTTGGAGTTTTTAAAGAAAATGACTAAATTTACAAAAAAATGAAGAAATGTAATTTAAAAATTAGATTAAACAATGACAATCTAAAAACATGAATTTATTAGTTTTTAAACTATGTATGGCCAATTTTAAAGAAAATTAACATCATTTTCATCATAAAAACCACACAAGAAATCTAGTTGCCAAATGAATTTAAGTATATTTTCTGTTTTATATTATTAAAAAAAATTGAAAAGAGTACTGTGGGGAAATAAAGATTAAATAATTAGATTTTGATAATTTATTAGTAGTTTGAATTAAATATTTAGAGCTCTAGAGTATAGAATTTTAAGCCTACTCTAACAAGACAGCCAAAATAATTGATGAATTTTCAAGAAATCAAGTAAGACGAAAAATCATATATTCGCTATCTTGTAAAATATATATTCTTAAAATTTATACTTAAATTATATGATTTAATTATTGATTAAAGTTGATAACTTATTGAGAGTCTTCTGAAAACTTTATCTCGCTGATTTATTTGCCACTTAAGGGCCCTCCGCTTGTCTTTATCCCCCTACGAATTAAACAGCGTAGATGAAATAAATCTTTCAAGGCCAAGGAATATGTTGGCAGAAAATGAGTGGAAAAGTATCACAGATACTTTCATTTATAAATTGTGTGATGTATTAGGAATACAAATACATTTGATAGTTTAATTACTTCCCAACATAATTTGGAACGGTAAACATCAACAGAACCGAATTGCTACCACTAACTGATGTATTTAGGATGCAAAGATTAACATGAACTTTGAACTGTTTGCCCTCTTGGATTGGAGGGTCATACTCCACTCACAGAATATAGCAGTCGGAGTGGGAGAGACCTCTTTAATTTTCTTAGTTAATCCCCTCTCCTTTGTACCCTAACTGTCTCAAATCGCACCTTTTTAGTTACAAGTTTTTTTAATTTTATAAATTACATCATAAACATAATGCCTGGCTGTGCGGTATGCGAATGTAGTACGAAAGAAGTCAACAAGAATGCCGAACGTTACACAAGTATTCTTCCTACATTTCTTTATTTACCTCATAAATACTTTATATGTACTTTTAATTTAAAACTAATAATATTAGTAACATTGTGAAACAGTAATTGTAGTAGTAACGTTGTAGAAATAGTGTACTACTAATAGTTATTGCTATAAATATTTAAATTGTAGAATGATGCTCCGGTGGTAGTCAAAAAAGGTATTCAAATTTAAAAAAAACTGTTTATTAGTTACTCAAATTTTCTGTTGACAAAACAGTTTCAGCCCTCATCTCGGCACCACCTTACACCATATATTTTTTTCCTGTTTACCAACACGTTCTCTATCCATCTAGATTCGGATGGGGATCTATATTATCTCTATTTTCATACAAGTGATACATTTTAATAATAATGTTCATTTGTAATATTTAATACATTTTAAATTATTATCACTCACTACTGTACCTGCTATTAATTATTATTCTATCCATTTATATTAAAATTCTTTTATGAATGGATTATGGTCTGAGTGCGGTAATTTTTTTTTTATTTATTTATTTAATGTAGTTTACAACTGTACAAATAATAAATACAACAAGTAAATATGTTGTATGTTTCATATACAATTGAAAATCTTGGGAAGGAAGCACCCATTAGTAGTACTACAAGCATTAATTTAAATTAGAAGGTCCCGTGGCCATCTTATTTTCAGACGCCTCGGAGGATTATCAGGAATTAATAAGGATGAAAGATTAAGAATTAATGGGTTAGGATGGGTAAGAAGTTTGGAATGAAAAGACGCATATCTGTTTTGGGCCAAATCTGCAACGTATGGGATGTTAAGGTCTTAGTGAATGAGTTTATTGGTAACGTAATAAGGGGCATCAAGGATTGCGGTAAAATTAAACTCAAATAGTAATGTTTTGTACTACTTTTATTTGAGCCAACTGTTTTGCCCCCACGTAGCAGGGCTTCGTCAGGACTAAAAAAGATACAAACCCTTAACACAAGTAAAAAAGTAAATGGAAAATTACAAGGGTATACAATGAAACGTAAAAATTAAAGGTTAAAAACAATAAATGAAAACGGAGATAGTAACAGATAAAAAGAAGAAATATCAAAGAAAGTACAAAATCAGAGAAGGGTTCAAGAAAAAAAAAGGAAGAAAATGAACGAGACAGAATTCATAGTTCTTTTCGATGTTTTTCATTGGTTTAAAGAACTTTATATGTTTATTCACATAGTCTTATCATAATGTTAGTATTTTTTTCTGATTCGGTCCTGATGAAGCCATGCTAAGCGGAGCGAAATTAAAAAAAAAAATACTAATAAATAGTTTTTTTGCCACTTTATGTACCACCCGGTCCGTCTTCAAACAAACAATTTTGGCTTAGACACACAGAGGCGGTCCTTCGCGGCGGTCATGTGGTCTAGTTGAACTCCGCCATGTTGCATCACCCTGTCAGACAGAACGCGGTCTCCCGCCGACGGTCAGTCTTCGTCGCGTCGACGAGCGATCCACTTGTGAACTACCGTTTCTGCAACTGATATGTCTGACCATACTGAACTATTCATTGAAGCTGTGCGTAAATACACGTGCCTGTATGATAGTTCACACGAACATTATAAAAATGTGCTGAAGAAGGCTGAAGCGTGGAATGAGATAGCTGAAGAATTCAAGATTACAAGTAAGTAATACAATAATATATTAATATAAATTAAAATAAATTAAACAATACATTTAAATTTTATGTGGTGTTGTTATTTAGCTTAAAGTTACCACTTGTGAGCTTGAAGTTCTTTATTGAACAATGTATGACTTTATAAAAAAATTAAATAAATTTTCTTTTGATAAAGCGCGTATTTATTCGCACTCTACTTGAGTGTCTGTTGAACCTCTGTTATTATTCTTTAATATAATGCAATTGTGCAAACAACAAGCTTCTTTTGCAATATAATATGCACTTTCAACGTTATCTTTAAAAATCTCTTTAAAACAAGACTTGCTCTGCTAAGCTGTGCCTTGAATTTTTTTTCTTTTTTACTTTCACATGTTTACAGTAGGCTTAGATAAGTACAACGGCTTCACGTCATTACAAATTTCTCAGCACAACTTCTTTCACAATATCGGGGACAGTTGAATGTTCCATCGATCGAGAAAGTACTAGTCTGATGCCAAATATTTAGTTATCTAAATTCTGTTTAGAAAAAAATAACCAAATACAATTTTTTAAAATTAGGCAAAAAATGAAACTATAAAATAAATTGCCTTTTCAACGCCACAAAATTACTGTATTACTTACACTTGTACTGTTCTGAGGTCGGCTTCATCCCAATAATATCATTGAATTTGTTTCAGTTGAAACAGCGAAAACAAAATGGAAGAATTTGAGGGACAGTTATATGCGGTTCAAAAAGAGCGGAACAGATAAAGCGGGTCAGGCAAGAAAGTACAGTAACTGGCCATGGAGTAAACATATGTCATTTTTAGATGTCTCACTGCATTATCATCCACAGACCAGCAATGTATCGCAAATGGTAATAGGAATTGAGAATGAAAGGCCTTCCTCACCCATCTCTGCTTCGTCGCTGACGAATGACGAATTAAACAAACTCTCTTCAACACCTGAAATACCCCTTCCACTACCACCACCGATAAAAAAACGAAAGTTGCTGAGTGGAACCAAAAATACCTTTTGTGACTCATCAGATATTGATAAAGTAATCGAATATTTAAAAGATATTCAACTCCAGGAACAACGGCTTGACGGGGTAGACCATCTGTTTCTAAGTTATGCATCTACATTCAAAATATTTAGGCCAATAACCCAAGCTAAGCTTAAGCTACGTCTTGCTACTATCTTCTTAGCCACTGAAGTAAATGAACTTGAGGAACAGGTAACTGTGTACACAATAAACATAATATTCATAGCTTGTATTCATTTATATCACTCTGTTTCGTGAACTTACCCAACTTAAACGACTAATCTTTCTCTATTTTCAATTGGATTTCTCTAATTCGTTGAACATTTTTTAATCTTTTTTCTTTATTTAGATTGTGCAGTTCCTCGAAACATTCTTGTAAGATACGAAAGTACTTGAAAAACTGTTTTTCATGGAACTGCAGTTAAATATATGATATAGCGGTTATTTTCTCCTACTTCTTTTCTTTTGTTTTTGATCTTGTGTCCCAACATCGTCTATTCTTTTTGTTTGCTCTCTTTCGCAATGCTAATAATGTGAAGAGTTCTCTTAATATGCCGAATCACGACCTACTGGACCGACCGCACCAGATATCGCGTTTTGTGTGGCGTCAGATTATCGCAGACTGCTGCGACGATCGCTGGATCGCTTTACGCTACGACGAACGTGTTTCTGTGTGGCCTTAAATTACATGCAGTCAATTAATAATCTTCCAAACTACATATTTTAAATCAATGATTTAATTTAAAGCTTCCAATCTGATCCGGAAAAGAAAAAAAAATTGGTTCGAGCAATACTTCAGCAAATCAAGTAGATTCTGCTCGAAGCATTTAAAGGCATACGATTTTGACCGCACTCCATTCTACTCAAAACTGAACAAAGGAGTTGTTCCATCTATTATTGACGGCTATCCTGAGCACTTAAAGCCCAAACAAACTCAGGTAAACCAGTCCCAGTGAATGTTTTGCAAATTTTATTTTTGCTAACTATTTGCAATATACCTATATATTTGATCAATTTATATAAATCCCTTAGACGAAAAATATTAAGCAGACGTTATAATTAATACTTTATAGATTTTATTAACATTCGGTTATTTTTTTATGGTGAGAAATATTCTCGAATACAATTTATGGACACAAAAAAAGAAATGGATTTAGTAAATCTGTCTAAAGAATTTTAGGCACTCATCTCACAAATATCTCTCTTATTGAAACAATGTCTAAGTAATAATTAAAACTTTTTTTAAATGAAGAAGATAAACTTTAGAATCTTCTGTTATTGTCTTTCATATTTATTACAATGGAAGGATTGGCGACTACAAAAAAAAAAAAAAAAAAAATTGCAATTAATAAAGAAAAAATTAGAACTAATAATGTAACAATAATCCTATCTAGAGGATAGTGAAGTTATCTATATTATTGATTTATAGACCACACTCTTTTTATTTATGTTTATTTTAACTTACTATTATATGTTATAGGAGTAGTATTGTATTATAAAACTGATTGGATAATACAAAACTACTGGCATAATATTTACACTTCTAAATTAAACTCAATTATAATCAGAATTATTTTAAATCAACCGAAAAATAATATACTTGGGTTAAAAACACGACTTACCTACCACTATTTACATGCCACTTACAGAGCCAAGAATTATAACATACTGATACAATGTGAACATACAGCCTATTCAATTTAACTTCATTGTAAATATTCAATTTATTTTAGATTTTTTGTAGATTGTAAGATACAGATATGGGTGGCTTTAAGATATATTGTCTATTTTCTTTAAATGTTGGAGTATGTGGAGCAAACCAATAATGAAACAGCTTTTGCAGAAGAGGCAGAGTCCGTTTGCCTCTTAAGGTCGTTGCACCTTGAAGGTCTTTATTAGTAATAAATAAACGAGACACAAATATTGTAGAGTATGGTAGGACCATAAGATTGAATATAGAAAGTTTTGTTAAACAGCTTGTAAGTGTACTTACTGTTTATTTAAATAATTCTCTTAAATACGAGGTGTGTGAGAAAAGTAATGAGACTGGCAACACTGCAAGCGATCTGGTAACCCTGTGCTGTCCTTGATAGAGCACGTGTATCAGTACCCTACCGTAGCTCAGAACTCCTTCCGCTTACTTCGTGATTTTTGTGACTGCTATTAGTGGAGTTGTGTTTTGGTTGTGCGTCATGCAAAATGGAAAAGCGGAATTTGGAGCAGCGTTGTGCCATTAAATTCTTTGTTAAGCTTGGAGAATCGGCAATTGCAACGTTTGCAAAGTTAAAACAAGCCTATGGAAAACATTCTTTATCCCGAGCTCAAGTTTTTCGCTGGCACAAATCGTTTTTGGAAGGCAGAGAACATGTTGAAGATGAACACCGTTCAGGGAGGCCTTCAACTTTGAAAATCGACGAAAACATCGTAAGTGATGTTTTGTTTTGTTTCGTTTTTAAACAAAACTTTATCCATTAATTTATCAATTATCAATAAAATGATTGAGTAAAAATATTCTTTGAACATTATTAAACCCACATAGTGAATAATAAAAATATATAGGAATACATTTTTTATTTATTTCATTTCGTTCATATGAAATGAAATTATTGACGTTTCGGCCTTTTTTTTTTTTTTTTTTATAACTTTGGCTATTTTCAAACTTTTCCCCACTTTTTCACCCCAGTACTTTTACTAAAATTCGTTAGTATTATGAATACTACTCTCTGGAGGTATTCGTCGACATTTATTCCGATCTAGGCTTAAGTCTGCTGTATATTAATTAACATTACACTTGAAACTGATATACTAAAATCATATATTAATTTTTTTTTAAAATATGTACAAATATGTTGGTTAATTTTTTTCTTATTTAGGGCAAAATTTATTTTTTAAATTATATTTGTTTAAGCTAATTTGGAAAAAGAAATTAATTTTTTTTTAACTTAAGAGATTTTTGTGAATTTTCGATTTTTTTTTTTGATTTTTTCAATGTCTTGTCACTATCACACAAAGATTTATAAAGACTATGTACTACTGTTGATGTTTTAGTCCACTCTTTTTGGGCATTTTATTCAAGTGTTATCAGTTTAGTTTATTTAGTAGTAGATTAGATACATTTAAATTTTTTGTTTTAGTTTTGTAATTATTGCATAATTCGGTTTACGGATATTGTAATTGTTTTTAAAAGTTTTTTTTTTTATAGCTATATTTTTCCTTATACAATGTTTCAACATCTTGAATATCAAAATTGATTTCTTTTCAGCGTAGTGCTCAGGGTGTTTTATTTATTTATTATTGCATTAGAGTTATATTTGATCTTACAGTGATTAGGATGTTGATAAATTCTTCCTCTTGTATATTCTCTATCCGGGACAGTGTAGTCAGTTACTTTTATATATCATTCCTGCATTTATAATTTTATAAATTTTATCTTTTATGTTAATCGATTAATCTTTTTTCTTTTTAGTATCTTTATTGAAATTTACAACTGTATATTACATAATACATTTATTAAATATGATCTTAGTTAAAATGGAGTGTTACAGGCGTGTAGAGCAACTACCCATTGGTAGCACTCTAATCACATTTTACATTAGCTGGTCGCGTGGCCATCTTCTTTTCAGGTGCCTCGGCGGATTGTCAGGAATGGAAGAGGATGCAAGGTTAGAAACTAGGGGATTTGAGTGGTTAGGGAGTTTATAATAAAAGGAGTGATATCTGGTAAAAAAAAAATTTATCATTTTTTTTTAACTTATGGGATTTTTGTGAATTTTCGAATTTATTTTTTATTTGTTCAATGTTTTGTCACTATCACACACAGATTTATAAAGACTATGTACTAATATCGATGTTTTAGTCCACTCTTTTTGGGCATTTTATTAAACTATTTTCAGTTTGTTATATGTTTAGTTTATTTAGTAGTAGATTAGATACGTTTAAATTTTTTGTTTTAGTTTGGTAATTTATTGATATTTTAAAAGGGGTTTTCTATAGCTATATTTTTCCTTATACAATGTTTCAACATCTTGAATATCAAAATTGTGTCCTTTTCAGCGTAGTACTGTACTCAGGCTGTTTTATTTATTTATTATTGCGTTGGTGTTATATTTGATCTTACAGTCTCAGGATGTTGATAAATTATTTCTCTTGTATATTGTTCTCTATCCGGGACAGTTTAGTCAGTTAATTTTATACATCTTTCCCGCTTTTGTATTTTTATAAATTTTATCTTTTATGTTAATCGATTAATCTTGATCATAAATTTAATCTTTGTACGCTAACACTCAATATTCCATCTAAGGTCGGCGGCTAAGCTCTTGTCTTGAAGATTGAAAGGTGGGGTGACCACATCACTTTCTCTCATTCTCTCTCTCTCTTCATCCCCACTCCAACAACCTCTCACCGCTTCAGTCTGAGTAGAGGTTTCTGATCTTTCTAACAGACTTTTAATAACTTCGTGAAAACGTTCATGAATCTTTAGGTATTTTCTAATAATATTTTGAATCATATTATATTCTTTTGAAAACATGCCTTACTGTGTCGCTATTGGTTGCAGTACCAGACAATTTGATAAAAACATTGAACCACCAATAACTTTTCACTTGTAAGTACGCCTTATTTATTGATTCATAACGCTGTTATTGAATGATTTACTCTTTATGATTGTGTTTTTCTATTTTCAACTGAAAACAGTGGATTTAAAATAGTGAAAATATTGTTCGTTAAAAATAATTAATATATAATTTAATTATGTAAAAGTATTAAGAACCGAGTATGGAGGCCGTTGAAAATAACCTTTGAAAAATTAAAATCATATATACTTGGAGAAGTTTGTTGGGGGGTGCGGTCAGCAAAGAACAACATAAACAAAACTATATTTATTTATTTTATGCCGACGTCTCGACCTGAGTTTCAGGTCTTCATCAGGGGTAGTGGCGTAGAAGGCAGGATTGTAACTGGATGAAGGCCTGAAACTCAGGTCGAAACGTCGGCATAAAATAAATAAATATAGTTTTGTTTATTTATGTTGTTCTTTGCTGACCGCACCCCCCGACAAACTTCTCCAAGCATTAATCTACGGTCAACTATCCCAGTTAAAATCATATATAGTAATAGGAACCCACAACATTCCTAGTGAGCTAAGCTAGGCGTGCAGTGAGAGTTGAGTTTCTGAAATAATCATTTTTGGTTAAAAAGATTTGAGAAATTGAGAAAATTTTCGACCAATAGAGGGAGTCTCTATTTAATCCAATTCACAAAAATGGGTTGAGGGCAGAATGAAATAATTATCCAGGGATCTTACTCCTTTTAGTTTGTTATAAAATGTTTACATTAATCTTAACTGGTCAAATATGCCGAGGAAATTATCGGAGACTACCAATATGATCTTAGGTGAAATCTTTCTAATGTTGATCTATTTTCTTCAGTACTCCAAATACCACACGAAAAGCTGTTGTACAACGATGTAGTTCATCAATTTTATGTAGATTTTAAAAGCTCTTACTATTCTATTTCATATCCTTCCTTTACGGATGCAAAACGGGGCTGAGCACCATTCCTAGGCATTTTTAAAAGGCATTAGCGAAAAGAAGTCCTTGACTGGACATGGAATATAGCAGGCAAGGAGTGGAGGGAATGTAAAGGGCTAAGACAGGCCAAGATACTAATAACTAAACCCTCTACCTCTTAAACTAAGTGGCTGCTAGGCCTAAACAGAAATGAATTCCGATTCCTAATAGGAGTTCTCACAGGTCATTGTAAACTTCAAAGACATCTTAAGATTTGTGGAGTAGTTCGCAATGTAACCTGCCGCTTATGTGGTCAGGCCCCTGAAACTGCCTTACATTACATAGCATATTGTGACCGGTATGCGCCACTAAGATATAGGCTTCTAGGCTCTGATAGAATCGTAGAAAACGAGGCTTCCTCTATAGATTGGGTGTCCCTTTTAAATTCCATTAGGAAGTCAAACAGGTTTGATATAGAGGAATAAAAGTCTTATAAAAAGAGTCATAACATTGGTCTGTCTTGGGGTTTGCAAAAAGGACCTATAGGCCCACTTGCCGGACTTGTTCCCCCATCATTACCAGTATCAGTACCCGTGCGGATTCAAAACGTGGTTCCTTACGTCAAGGGAAGAACAGCGCCTTTAGATAAATAAATTATTTTGTAAAACATTCGGGCGAAAGGAGGATGAGTTAGGCGGAGAATGTAGTAGGGAACCCTACGCTATCACAACGCTCAAGTGTGAACTCCACCTAGTAAATGTAATTCAAGTGATAGCAAGATTTGTAAATCTTAGCCACTTACCGATCCCAAAATCATTAATTAATGATATATTGCTAATTAGCAATAATCTGGCGGGTAAACGAGGGATAGAAGGTAGAGTTGTCAAGACTGAGCGTGTGGCATTTTGGTTTAGACATAAAAATGTGCGTAGACAATGATTGGCGGTATCAGCTTTGAATCTCCGGTTTCGCTTAGAATCTCCGGTTTCGCTTAGAATCTTATTATTATTATTATTATTATTATTAAAATTATTGTACCAAACGACACTAATCGTTTCCTTTTATATTTTTATATTTATCAAGTTTTCCAACTGATCCCGATGAAAGAAAAAAATGGACCAATGCGGTAAGGAGAGAACAATGGATACCCACAAAACGTAGTCGGCTTTGCTCGAAGCATTTCAAGCCTGAGGATTTCGATAGGTCTCCATTTTATACTAAAATAAAAAAAGGAGTTGTTCCTTCTATTTTTGATGATTTTACTGATTGTTTTAAACACGAAATACCCAAGGTATGTATTTAATAATTAATACAACTACTTTATCAATTTCTCTGAAAATATTTGTATATATTGAAAATATATTAGATGATAAGGATCGACTCTTATCATTTATTTATTATTATTATTTTTTGGTATTCTGTAATGAAACAAAAAGATTACTACTTCGCTAATAGGAGAATAAATAGTATCAGAATACTATTTGTACCTTCCAGAGGTGCACTTCTTCATGTACCTTACAAATGACATAATTATTAGTTTTCAAGATCATCATCGTGGGAAAATTAGTTTCTCAACTAAGATGTGGAGTTAAACAGGGAGTTTTTCACAATAAATATACAGAAAATATCAGATGAGTTTTTATAACTCCTTTCAAAGATGTAGTAATTTGCCTACACGTTCAAAATATTTCTAAGAATTTACAAAGAACTTAGGGGGGAATTACTTATCACTAGTAGATGAATGTCAATTATTATTTGATAATTTCCAATAGAAATTCACGCACCTCCACTATATGAGTGTATCAAAATGTTCAGTTATTTATAAACACTTATTTATAAGAAGTCTGAGAGCTGGATTTGAGCTAGCATTTGACTCGGTAACAATTGCAGAGCGATGTGAGCAGTGAGCTGCGCTTGCGGCCATGACAAATGAGACTACATTAAGTTGAAAATGTCAGAGTACCATCAATATTTAAAGGATTTGACAGCTATTTAAGGCGAAAAGAAAAAGGGTTGTGAATGTTTAATTTTTTTGTTTTTTTAGTTTATTAGCGCAATAAACCCCTACATTGTACATAATTTTGTAAAAATTAATATACAATTGGATATGAACCGATCTATATTGATTTTATGTAAAACAGAGAATGCGTAAACGGGGTTTTTATTATTAATTTTCTTTTTATCTTTGTTTTTCTTCAACAGGAAATGAGAGAAATGAAAATCCAATATTGTCGGAGTCTTCGATATTTTTCCTTGAGAAAATATTGAATAAACTGGTTGAACAGTCGTGACACAACTCTAAAGTGTAACAACTTAATTAAACTACGATAAAATTCACTTTACTCCACCATAAGTTCTTTCACGGAACAAGATAAGGATGAAAAAGTTAAACTATCGAGTAAATAGGTTTGAAAAAAAAAAACTATGAGGGATGTCCAGAAAGTAACAGACGTTTTGGCCTATCGTGGCGATGGGTGGGGGTAGAGCCGCCATGTTGGTGTTCGAACGTTCCGACATTCAGTACGCATCCAGCTGTTACAGTGTGAGGACTGTGTGTTCCTCACTTTGCTCTCTGTGAGTCGTCAAAATGTGCCCTGCAATAGAAAATCCTGCCACTTGTGAAGTGCGGTCTGTGATTCGGTTTTTGTTGGCTCGAAACAACAGGCCAATTGAAATTTATCGTCAGCTTTGTGATGTTTATGGGCAGGGGATAATGAGTGAAAGCCGAGTGAGGCAATGGTGCATTGATTTTAAAAATGGCCGTACCAGAGTTCACGACGAGGACCGTAGTGGCAGGCCTAGCCTTGTGACTGATGACCTGGCAACGCAAATCAATGACAAAATTCGTGAAAACCGTCATTTCACGATTACAGAATTGTCGGAACATTTTCCCCAAATTTCAAGGAGTTTGGTGCATCAAATTGTGGTGGAAAAGGAAAGTAATAGTTCTCGATTCGGTCTTTAAATCATCAGTTAATAAACCAAATTAACGATGATCATCAAATGAGAAAAAAATAATAAATATTAGTAATAAATATGTTTGCTGAAAGATAATTTTTTTTTTTATTTTTGGCTTTAGTAATTAATTACCGTTATTTTAGAATTAAGTATTGTGTTTTCAACCTGGCAATAAAATAAATTACGCCATAATAGTGTAGGCAATTAGTAAAAAGGTTTTTTATGATATACAGTTCATTAAGTTTTTTATGATATACAGTTCATTGCGTTTTTTATTCAATATATGAATAAATTATATTTTATTTATTAAACAATACAAAAATTTACTTGTGTATGAGACAGAATTTATTACTCTCTTATAACCATTACTATTTCATTGTAAATAATTTAATGTGCCTAATTTTTGTACGGAATAAATCATCAGGATTTATCAAAATTTAATTTTCATTTTTTTTTATTGTTGCAGAGGGAGCAGAGAGAACAGAGATCTTCTGCACAATCTTCCGATGGGGATGTTTCCGAGACTCGAACCAGTTCCCTACAGGAGCGGCCGCCATCCAAGAAGCTGAAGGGATCACACTCAATTCCAAATGAATCAGACCCGATTGCAAGACAAAACGAACTTCTGAAATTGGCTTGTGATTTATTATCTACGAATTGTAAGCAAGAGGAATCGAATGAATGTTTAGATATTGGAAAGATATGGGGAACCAAATTAATGTCTCTTGATCCCATGCAGAGGAAGTTTGCGGAAAAGGCCATCAATGACATACTCTTCGAAGCCGATTTGGGAACACTGCATCGAAACTCCGTTCAAATAAATTTAAATGATAGGACTGATCCACTCGAGATGTCTTGAACTCTTCATTGTTTTTTATTTTCTGTGATTCGATCTAATTTAGATCTCTTAGTATTAGGCCTACGTTAAAGAGAAGAAATCATCTTTATATGACGACTCAGGAAGTGATGATTAAGAATTGTTGAACTGATATTTTTATTGATGATTGATTGATTTTTTCTAGTTAGTATTTATTTTTATTATTATGAAAGTCATGTACATACTCGTTTTACTTTTCTATTTGAATTAAGAAATATTTAATTAAATCAAATTTGATTCAAATCTTTTATGAAATGTTACCGTTACAGTCCTCAATAAATATAATTGTATTACTTTTTTAAATTTTATTATCCTTTCAATAGTTCTGAAGAAAAGATTGAACTAAGCACTCTTGACATGATTCTAGCACAGATACATTCTTTGCCAAACACAATGATATCAAAGCTCTTTGGGTGGGTAGAAGATATGTTTTGCAGATCTTATGAGAATCCTGCGGCCATTATCCACTTAGATTGGAACCAGGTCATGTACCGGTTTTTCGTTTATTTACGTTTACATGAAAACAATATAGTATTTACTAATTTAGAAGAAGATGGTCAGGATTGCATAGCCAATAGTTTAAATTATTATTGTTATTATATAACGAAAATTATTTTTGTTTTTATTTACCACAATCTTGACCTTTTTTTACTCTAATTCACCTACATTTAATGATTTACAATTTATCATCATCAGATTCATATACATATACACAATTTGTTTTTAAATCTTTATATTATACATATATTACACTTCCTCTGTGCCGAAGGTACATAAGATAGCTTCATTCATGCAGGAAGTGAAAAAAATATTTTTATTTGCAAACATTATAAAACAAATGTAAAAAAAAAATAAAAATTGTGAGATAACACAAATGATTTGGCCATGACACCTATATTCCGAAACGAAATTGATAAGTTGTTGCTATGTTTAGGGTTATTTTTAAACAGGTCACCTATCAATCTTATCAAATTCCGTTTACTATATTTATTAACCCGTGCGCAAATGTATTGTATGCTTGCTTAGAAGAAATAATTGTGATTAATATATCTTTTTCTCACTTTATCCCACAATACTATTATAAAAATAACTAAATAAAACATCGACATGTAATTATACAGAAGCTACTGACATTGCTTTGTGTCCAGGATTACTCAAATCCGGATTACAAAAATTACAAGAGCCAAGATTACTCAAATCCTTGTCTATTCACTGAAATACTTGACATTCTGCGGTTGCCTTTGTCCCAACCTTGCCGGACATATATTTCAAATGTTTTTAATGTTGTTAATATTTTTTAAAAAAAAGCAGGATTATTTGTGAAAAAAATGGACGTTTAAAAGAATAAATAAATAAAACATTGTAAGAGAATAACATGTGGATAATGCTTGCACGTGTTTGCGTAATCTGACCGTCAATGTTAACGAGGTCGTTTGAGATAAAAACCAATATTAATTTATTTTTATACTCCAGATGTAATTGGAAATCAAAAGATGGTCTCAAATGCGTATAGAAATCAAACAGGCAGTAATGCATTTTATATGTGTATATTATATTATATATAGAACCAGAACAAAAAGAGTAGATAGACTGAAACCAAAATTGTTTAAATTTAATTTATAACTAGAGGGTTATAAATGAAATTTTAAAAATGCTGTTGTATTGTAAAGAAGGTGGTGTCCTTGAAATCCTATTCATACACAATCAATTTAATTCTCTTTCATGCATAATCAGTTTAATTCTCTTTGATAGAAAATGCAACAGTACTTCTGTTAACATATCAACAATATGATTATTATTAGTTTTCTCGTTATCAGTAAATTTATTCGTGATTAATTAGAGTTCTGTCAATGGGTAGATTGAGTCTTCATCAATTTACTGATTGTATATATTTTTTATAATATTGTAAGTTTCACTAAATAAATTATTTTAAAAAAAATCGTATTAAAACAAAGAATATTAATTTTTAATAAAATCTGTTTTATCACAATAATTACAATTTAACTATTTATAGTGCCAATATTAATTTTTGTTTTTCAACATAAGTGTTCTGCAAGAGGAAATGTATGAAAGATAAACATGAAAATTAAACCGGAAAAGACTAAATCTATGAGGATAGGAAATAAACCCCGGAGAATAATGATGATGATCAAAGCGAACGGAGAAAGACTAGAGCAGGTCCAGAATTTCAAATATCTAGGTGCTCATCTCAACGAAAGCGTCTACATTGATGAGGAAGTTTCTCAAAGAATCAATGTAGCTAGAAGAATATTTAGTTTGCATCGAAGGGGTTTCCTGAGGAAAAGGGATGTAACGAGAAAAACTAAAATAATGACCTACAAATCGATGTTCCTCCCTATTCTTTCCTACTCTTTCGAATCGTGGACCCTCACCTGTCAGGAAGAAATATGAGACTCGCGTGGAGGGAAGAAGGCCTAGAGGAAGACCTGAGAGGAGAGTGTTAAGGAGGCGTTCAGGAGACGAGATATAGACTGGAGTAGAAGAAAGATGGTTCAAGAGCGAGATATCTGGTCCAGACTCTGCAAATTGTAACCCCACACTGCACAAGCTGTAAAGAGTATAAAATGATTATGATGATGATGATGATGATGTTTATTTTAGTAAAGTTAAGGCAGCTATTTTTCTGTTTTAACTTCACCGACCATGTGTATTGTTTATTTTGAATTTTAAAGAATATTTATTCTTAGCATTTACTAATGTATTTATTTAAATTAATTTAGATTCATTCATTATTACGGCAATGAAAAATAATATTTATGGAATGTCAGCTGTGAAAACTGTATAAAGGATAGGACCAAGGATACTACCCTGAGGTACACCAGCAGACTGACGGAATAGGGATGAATAAGCGCCGTTGTAATTTACTTGAAATAATCGAATCACAAGAGCCGGATCCAATCCATGGAGATACGGTACCTTCGTAAGGTGCAAGGAAGGACACGACGAGGTAGGGTACGAAACAGTACTATTTGGACTAACTTCGGAGTCAAACCGGCTGAGAGCATGCTAGAGGGGCACAAGCTAAGATGGTTCGGACACCTCCTTGGGATAGACCAGGAAAGAACTGCCAGGAAGATATATGAGACTCGCGTGGAGGGAAGAAGGCCAAGAGGAAGACCACGCATTTCCTGGGAGGAAAGAGGCTAAGGATGCGTTCAGGAGGCGGGATATAGACTGGTGTAGAAGAAAGCGGTTCAAGAGCGAGATATCTGGTCCAGACTCAGCAAATTGTAACCCCACACTGCACAAGCAGTAAAGAGTATAAAATGATTATGATGATGATGATGTTTATTTTAGTAAAGTTAAGGCAGCTATTTTTCTGTTTTAACTTCACCGACCATGTGTATTGTTTATTTTGAATTTTAAAGAATATTTATTCTTAGCATTTACTAATGTATTTATTTAAATTAATTTAGATTCATTTATTATTACGGCAATGAAAAATAATATTTATTTATAATGATATTAACTATACTATATAAAATATGATATTAAAATGCATGTTAACCAATTTGTTCCTTACATATACACACTTATATGTAGGTATATATAGTCTCATTAATGCTAGAAAGAAAATAAGTGGATATTCATTAGGGTTGTGAGGAAATGCGCTACGCCTTTTGAAAAAGAAAAAAAAAGTTGAGGAATCTTTACTAATGCATCATCAGCACGTTGTGCAATAAAGTTTCTCCGTTGTTACCAGTCATAAATTTTAATGTCGGGAACGTTGTTCTATCTTGTTCTACCTATTTGTCTAAAATGGAAATTCGGCAGTTAATTTGATCATTAAAAATTGTTAAACTTAAATTATATACTAAATAACACTTCGTTTAAATAATATACGCTTCTTAGGATAATATTATATACAAGCAATTGACTTGGAAGTCTGTAACGAGATTGAGACGAAACGAATGTTTTCAGTTTCTGAAAACCATATTGGGTAATCTTTGCATAAAAATCAAAATTGTACTTATCGAGGAATAAATTAATTTTTTTTTTATTCAATTTATTTTTCGGGACTTCAATATTCCCATTTTTCACTGTAAAACCAGATAACCAACACCGTTGGTGTACTAGACCATACCATACACAAAAATATTTATAGTTAAAAAAGACATCAAAAGTGTATGTTTTAAGTAAAAATGTCAAAATTATATATTTTTGAAAAAGAAAAAAATACTAATGAATTTGGTTAAAAGATGTTTTACACACTGTATAAATAAAAACAATTAGTATGGCTTATTCTGCGTTTACCTATATGTTTCCATTTTGACCTATCTAAAAGTAACAGATTTTTTTTATTTATGGTCTATATTTTATTGTTTCTTCTTTATGATAACATTTAATAAATGGGGTCTACATCGATGATCTTTTTAAGATCGGAAATCCTTTCAAATAAACACAAATGATTTTTGAAAGTTAAAACGTTTAACGAATACCTTGTATATTGTTCATCGGATCTATTAGGAGGTAATTATTCCAATATTAAATATTTAACAGAAATATGCAAAATACCGAAATAGTAAAAATAATATTAATAAATTAAGATATTTCTTCTGGTATTCAAATAAAAATAAAACATTTCTGTTTAGATTTTAATACGGTATATTTCGTAGATATATAAGTTATTTTTGATAGATTTGTTTAATAATCTAATATTAACAAATGTATTAATAAATTCTTGTAAAACATATTAAATTAAAATTAAATCTGTACTGCTACAACCCATGAAGGGTCAGGGATTCAATACTTTGTAAGAGAATACTGTTACTAGACCAACGGTTGTTCAAGGAGGTGGTTTGGTCAGAATAACGTTCGACCGCCAGATTTTTACCCGATTAAGGGTACCCAATTTAAGAGGTTGGGAGGGCTACAGAACCCTGAAAGTTGAATCACTGTTACAGTTTTTTTCTCATCCGGATTCGAACTCTCGGGTCCTTGGAGATAATAGCCACGGGCCCGGTAAAATATATACAAAAGACAATCATGACCCATACCTGGTTAGTGCTTTAAAATAATTAAATAAAAAAAAATATATACGAAATATTTTATTTATCATTTAAAGTAACGTCATCGAGTACACAGATTAATTCATTTTTAATGGCCTATTTAATTTTTATGATTTAACGTAAATTATATAAATGAGGATATTGTTTAAAGATAATTGGATGTGAAAAATTCCCTATGAATCTTCTACGTGGCGAAGAATCAAACTTACTTTATTAATACCCGACAGTGTCATAACACCTCGTAGCGTGTGAGGTAGTCTGGTTTTCTTCCCTATTGTAGTGCGAACACTACGCACTGTGTTTTTGGCCAGCTGTACCTGGTAAGGTGGTTTAGTTTTTCAAAATGGTTAATTTAATTTTTTTAAATGTATCATTTACGCCTTGTTTGACCAGGCTATTTGATTGCTCATCGATTCACTGAGACTAATCAAAATCATTCATTACAGCCGTTTTGGAAAAAATCGGAAAAATGTGAAATTACATTCTATTTTTTGCACAATCACAATACTTTCCCTTACTTTATATTCCATTTATAGGTAAGTAAAAGCACATAAACGCATTTCTGATAGTATTAAACTCTTACAAATAAAATTAATCTTGCCTTTTTTTTCTCGCCTGTATCTCATAAAAATGGTTCATCTAAGAGGAAAAGTTATAGCGCAACAAATTAAAGAGCATTTAATTCTGCGTTGAATGAGCCCCTAAATTAATAATTGAGACTAGTGATATGGTCGTTATCTACCTTCTCTGATTACATATGAACTTCATGGCACTTCTGACCAGTCATTAGAACCCAAGGAGCAACTTGAGCAACTTTACGACTAAACCGCTTGAACTAATAATTACGTTATGATACTCATTAAAGGCATAATTTAATGCTAATTAATTTGGCTTACCATAGAAATATCTGGTCTTATAGGATTGAGCATTAATTAGGATTAATTTAAAGAAGGATGGTAAGTAAATGTTGTGTGATGCACGAACCGCATATAAAATGTTTCGAAGTCTCTCAACTTGAATAGCCCTGATGAAGCTCTAGAAAGTGGGTCAAAACGTCGGTAAATAAATAGTTGTTAATTATTTTTTGGTTTCTTTTGACCACATCCCTTATCATCTTCTTCATAATTTGAAATAATACGGTCTATCATTTATACATATATAAAATGTTTTCATTATTTTTAAAGACTTGAGTCCATAATATTTTAACAGATAAAATTTGTAACTACGCTTCGTGATAGTCAACTTAATAACACAATAATTTTTTTTTACTTCCGTATTTGGGGAAGTTTAGAGGTGACGGTAGCAACGTGGTAACGTGCCTGTCTGCCAACCCAAAGGTTGCAAGTTCGAGTCCCCGGCCCTATCCGGGATTTTTTCATACACTACTCACTCACAACGTTCCCCAGGCATTTTTGAGACCCGTTAGTCAATGGGAGGCCCTCACAAAAATAGCCGTGGGAGTGACGAACCTACCCAAGAAGACGTCATGAAACATGCGATGTATTTCGTAAGTACATCGCGCAAGGCCTTTGACCTCCACGGTCTGTCGTGCCAATAATAATAATAATTTGGAGAAGTTTAGGGAATGTTATACGGGGTATCTCCACTCTGTATTTCTAAAAAAAAAAAACTGGGAGGTATAGGGAATTTTCTGAAAAAGTTGATAATTTGCAGGACAAATCTTGAAAAAGCCAGAGTTGCTCAAGAGTTTCAACTAACAAAATATTTAAACACCGATGTTGTATAACTTGTCACTCTAATAATCTAGTTAATAATGTAAATTGTATCATAATAATAATAATAAAGGAAATGTACTTTAACAACATAAATTTTATATAAAGCACTATTGTGCTGCTGGTCTGAAATAATCACCTTAAAATATTTAAACGGACACATCTAAACATCTGATAAGTATTTCACCGTGTAACTTCCAGTACCAACGGTAGGAAAAGGTAGTATCCAACCTCAGTTATTTAACCATACGTAATGCAACTTTTAATTTAATTCTGTTTTTTCTGTTTTAGAGGGATCGGAAAAAAAAATCCCGAAATAAAGGATCTATGCAATTGCTCCCAAGTTAAAATGTATTTAGTTATTTATTATTAGAATCTTCTGCCAGCTATATATTATAAAAAATCTTATCCTTGCTATGGTGGGAGAGACACATTTCTATACCTCATATTCCCCTTTTCTGTCAGTTGTCCTTTGTACTAAAATGAGACAGGTGATTACCTCTATGTTTATTGTTCATCTTTATCAATTTTTACATATTACTATACCTCATCTATATCATACCTACTTCACCTGTTCGTTCTACCTTTTACACCTACCTATTTGCCTTTATAATTATTATTTATAACTAATTTTAATTAACAATCTCCTACAATATATTTGTCTAGATATATATTTAGAACTTCTATCACAATGGATTATATTAATTAATAACTTGTTTTCAGTATGTATACTTCCTTATATTGCTGTTATATCTTTTTATATATTTTAAAGACATAACAACTATTTTGAAATATTTTTATTTTAATGTTCTGTTAATTCTAAAATGTTTTTATCTTGTTCTTCCATTTAGCCTTGATGAAGCTCTGCAAAGTCGGGCGAAACGTTGGTTAACAATATTTAGTTTTTTGTTTCTATCTTGATACCTTTATTGATCGCCAGTCGGACTATCTTTCTCCAATATTATTTATTATGTTATATAGTGCCTCAGAATTACAGAATTTCTATTTCAATATTCAAATATTTAAATGGTATTAAACGACGTTAAATTTCATATAACCACGTTTAAAAGTATTTAACTGAAGAACACGTCAATTTGAGCGAGATCTGGAAAATAAGACGAAGTTCCTTGAGTAGAGACAAGGTTACTCACGATCTGCACATGACAAGGCGTTTTAAAATAAACAGGTTTCAGAATGAATGACTTCTTATCATCTGCGTCAGTCCACGTTGTTCGTGTTGCACAACTTGTTACATAATAACCAGCCATGTTTCAAGGAGGCTGTTAGCGAAGGATAAAGTTCTTTCAATTATTACACGAATAGAATAAAAATATATATATAATTATGAAGCTTTGAGACTCAATTAAGATCAGTTTGTTTACATGTGATCTATAACAATACACCAATTAAGTCTCGTATATCAACTCAATTCTAAATATTTATGTACCGGATACCGAATATCGATATTTAGCCATTTGTACAATTTTATAATACCGGTATTCACAAGTTTAAATACGGTTTTTTTTTTTCGGTTTTTACTAGAATTTTTTTAAAAATTATCTCCATTATGTGTTCAGCAGTGGCCAAGCTAGCAAAATAATATACGTTTTTGTTTTTATGTATCTCTAATGGGTGAAATTAATTAATGTTGAATATAAAGTTGCTATGTCCAATTTAAAGAATATATGAATCATCCAAGAAGGCGCACGATGCTTCGAGTATATGGAGTTGTCGGACAAAAATCTGTAGTTAATGAATTATTGCAAGAAATTTCTTTCAGATTACCAACATACATACATAGGAGGGTAACTGGACTGGTGTTTAATAATAACCCATCAACGACAGGACGCACAGCTAGTTAGTTTCTAAGGATAAATACAAATTGTTTTTTCTGTAAATAAAAACAAATTATATCTAATAAGGTAAATAACAATAAATAAATTATTTAAAAAAAAAATATCCAATAAGTTATGCAAATTATGCCAAAAGATTTAGATATGATATGAGGGTTCAAAATATGTAGATATTGGGGTAAAAAAAAATCAGACCTTCAAAATAACAACAGTAATAATTATATTAATACAAAATTATAACAAATCATCAGTCTGAATCTGAAGTATCTAATTCTAAATATGAAATAAAATCGACATATAAGAAGATGGTCAGGGTTGCGGTCAAAAGAGAAACAAAAATAGTTTACAACTAAATAGTTGTATAGTTGTAAACTAGTTAACAACTAGTTT
>NW_027111933.1:871763-873150 GCF_000696795.3 Halyomorpha halys | reverse complement strand
ACTCAATTCTAAATATTTATGTACCGGATACCGAATATCGATATTTTAGCCATTTGTACAATTTTATAATACCGATATTCACCTGTTTAAATACCGTTTTTTACTAGAATTTTTATTTTTAAATTGTCTCCATTATGTGTTCAGGAATGGCCAAGCTACCAAAATAATGTACGTTTTTGTTTTTATGTATGGAAATAAAATCAATATATAAGAAGATGGTCAGGGTTGCGGTCAAAAGAGAAACAAAAATAGTTTACAACTAAATAGTTGTATAGTTGTAAACTAGTTAACAACTGTTTACAACTATTTTTGTTTCTCTTCTTTTGACCGCAACCCTGACCATTTTGTTATATATAAATTTTTACGGTCAACTATATATACATATATGAAATAAAATCGTTTAAACTTTCATTCGAAGTGTTGGAAACATTAAAAAAACTTTCAATAAAGATTGTTTTATCACCTTTTTTTACAATTATTGACAGTACAATTGATGCATTATGTTTTTAACATCACTTTTTAAAAAAATTGTAATAGTATCACAGACTGAATAGTGATATTAATACTTTTTTATTATTTAAATACATAAGATGTTCCTTGTTTCTTTACCTTTTGTGAGTCTTTATATACTGATATAATTTATAGGTTACAAAGGAGTTTTTGTGATATTTACTCTATCTAATAAAACTAGCAGATAAAACATAGAAACGCCTGTGTTTTTTTTTTAAATTCCTACTATCTGTATTCCGGTATTTTTATCTCAAAGATACCGAATACCGGTATTGAATTTTTAGTCCGATATTGGAATCCCTATATGGAATATATATAGTCAAGGGTGCCAGGTGACGTGGGAGTGGTAAGACCTGAAATGTTAAAAATGTTATCATCAATTATTAATGTGATTGAATAATTCCCTCCCTTCCAAAAAAAAAAATAATAAATTAAATCCACTTTATCCTAAATAGGAATATTTGTTGGAAGTAAATAAAAACCTAGATACAATAATGTTAATAGTTTATTAGTGGGCTTTCCGTTCGCGATCGTAATTCATATAAACTGTCACTTCCACCCCCTAGAGTTTCTTCGTATTTCTGTCAACCATTTCCCCTCTCATAGATCAGCCTAGCGGACGTAACAGACGCCCTTAGTTTTCTATCGCCACTGAACAAACAACGGTACTCAGGTAATTTATATTTTTGTTTGATTAAATTTTATGATAGGTTTAAATTTAAAATCGTAAATTCCCCATCATGCAAACCTTCATTCCAGAGATCTTGAAATAAATAGTCCTTTTTCATTAGATTATTATTCTCATGAAACAAAATCTGGTCAAGAATGTAGAGGTTTCGGCTCTATCTTATCGAGATATTATATGTATTATTTTAAT
>NW_027111933.1:867570-871713 GCF_000696795.3 Halyomorpha halys | reverse complement strand
GTATTCCGGTATTTTTATCTCAAAGATACCGAATACCGGTATTGAATTTTTCGTCCGATATTGGAATCCCTATATGGAATATATATAGTCAAGGGTGCCAGGTGACGTGGGAGTGGTAAGACCTGAAATGTTAAAAATGTTATCATCAATTATTAATGTGATTGAATAATTCCCTCCCTTCCAAAAAAAAAAATAATAAATTAAATCCACTTTATCCTAAATAGGAATATTAGTTGGAAGTAAATAAAAACCTAGATACAATAATGTTAATAGTTTATTAGTGGGCTTTCCGTTCGCGATCGTAATTCATATAAACTGTCACTTCCACCCCCTAGAGTTTCTTCGTATTTCTGTCAACCATTTCCCCTCTCATAGATCAGCCTAGCGGACGTAACAGACGCCCTTAGTTTTCTATCGCCACTGAACAAACAACGGTACTCAGGTAATTTATATTTTTGTTTGATTAAATTTTATGATAGGTTTAAATTTAAAATCGTAAATTCCCTATCATGCAAACCTTCATTCCAGAGATCTTGAAATAAATAGTCCTTTTTCATTAGATTATTATTCTCATGAAACAAAATCTGGTCAAGAATGTAGAGGTTTCGGCTCTATCATATCGAGATATTATATGTATTATTTTAATTCTGCCAACTCACTATTACGTAACAAGCTAGACAACAAATTTTGGTATATAGTAAAACTAAATGATTGGGAAATTACATAAAAAAATAAATAAATAAAAATCACGAAATAAGTAAAATTCACATTAATTAATTAATTAATCAGTAGGATATGCTATGAAAAATATTTATAATACATTAAGGTACTTTTTCAATAAGCGGTAAATAATTAGTGTTAAATATCCTTTATCTGGCGAAAAGCTCATAAATTTGGTAGGACGTACTTGGCCCTTAATGTGATATTTATATAAAATATTTATTTTTATAAAAAAATATTTAATACAAACACAAAAATTCTGCTCAATGTGATTATAGGTTTGTTCCAAGGACCAGATTTATCTGTCAAAAACGGTCATAAACATGCGCAGTACATATTTTGGAATGGAAAACCCGCGCTGAGTACGCTCCTGACATTATTTAACAGTCAAAATTAATCGTAATTTTTAATTACTTAATGTAAAAAAAATAATAATAAATAAAGAAGTGGACATTTTGTAAATAAACCAGTCCCATACGTTCCATGAGAGACTTTTAGTTTTGTAAAGAATGTAAATAAAGCTGTTATTATTATTTACACAGCCAGAATAGATTAATTTAGAAAGATCAAAACAAATATTCTTTTATTTTGTCATAAATTGGATTGAAAAATAGATTATGTGAGTGACTATCGGAATCCAACCCACGGTCAAGATCTCTGTATAGAAACATCAGAAAATTCTTCGGAAACCAAAGGGATTTGAACCTAAGCATTTTACATATATGTATATATAGTTGACCGTAAAAATTGATATATAAGAAGATGGTCAGGGTTGCGGTCAAAAGTGAAAACAAAAATAGTTTACAACTATTTATTTTCCGACGTTTCGTCCCACTTTGCAGGGCTTCATCAGGGCTGTTCAAAGGTAAAGGTTGAACAGCTACAGGTAAAGGTGGATCCAAAGGTAAAGGTTGAACAGCTACAGGTAAAGGTGGAAACAAAGGTAAAGGTTGAACAGCTGTTCAACCGATGATTCAATGATTCACTCGATGAACCAATGATTCATTTGAGCAGCCCTGATGAAGCCCTGCAAAGTGGGGCGAAACGTCGGAAAATAAATAGTTGTAAACTATTTTTGTTTTCACTTTTGACTGCAACCCTGACCATCTTCTTATATACTAAGCATTTTACGTTTTAATTTTTCTGTAAGGAAATAAATGCAGTGTATAATTTAGGAAGAATGAGTTTCAAAATACAAAATAACTACTCGTTTATGAATGAAATATTGCTTTGGAATACTGTGAAAACAATATATATTTTTCCAAAAATTAATATTTTCTCATTGTGGACTAATATTTTTGGGCCATCTCTTGATGCATGATTTAGAAAATCTAAAAGATCATTTCACGGTCGATGATCAAAGATATTTCCCAATTGTTCATTTTTCTCCTCCAGTCTCCCCAGTTCGGCAAATGATCCACCCTTTGTAGGCCCTTTCTTTTGTCGTCAGTCCACCTTGCGAAATCGCCGGTCTGGATTGGATCTAAGTCAGCGGTATAAGAAAAGGTACCCGGTATAATAGGGTCTAGGGGACAAATATAAAATTCCATTTATATTTCTTCAAGGTCTCTTGAAAGGGAAGGTTCCCAGAAAAACCCTAGCAGGTAAGGACCTTTTGTTGAGTCAGGCTCGGGGAAGCAGGTACTTTCGGTCGTATGGAATGTCTAGGGTCATGTTTCTTTCACTATGCCATGACTCAGTCGCAGAATTTAATACGTGGATAGCTTAGTGAAGTATTTTATTATCTTAGTAAAGCTCTTTTGATAATATTATGTATATAAATGATTGACATTATTTTTCAAATTATGAAGAAGATGGTTGGGGATGCGGTCAAAGGGAAACAAAAAATTGTTAACAACTATTTGTTTGCCGACCTTTCGCCCCACTTTGTAGACGCTTCATCAGGACTGTTCCAGTTGAGAGATATCGAAACAGTGACTGTTAACTATTTTTTGTTTTCCTCACCCCGCCATCTGCTTCATTATTCTTTTGATAATTGTTGGACAATTTAAAGAGTATTGATGAATATTTTTTTCTTCTTTTATTAGAAGGTGATTATGAAGGTACTCTACTTACTGAGAAATGATAAGAAAGCACTTTCTAAACCAGGTAAGGAATTTGTGAAATCTTAATCCGAAACAAAAAATTTGCTTCAAGCTGCAAATCCAAAATATCTACAAAGGCATGGTAAACAAACCAAGTAACAAACGCCGCTCTCCACAAATTTGTGTGCTCTGAAGAAGCAAACATGGTGGTCGAACTTGTGTCGGCTATTAACTTCAAATTAAACTATTTTTATCAATAAAAAGAAACTAAATGAAAGGAATATATGAGCAAAGGAGATGGTAGATAATTAAAATTTATAGAAATAGACAACCATTAAATTTAATTTCCATCCTAGTATTTTTATAAGATACTAGCTAATTTAATTATCCAAACAACTAACCAAATATCAACATTTGTTTAATCAGTTTCGTAATAATGAAACAATCAAATAACTTTTTATATGTTTTCCGAACAAAAATGAATGAAAAATACGATCTATAGTATCTCCTTGTCAAATATGTCGCTCAAAGTTTTGTGTAAAAATATTGAATGGTCGCGGACTCTTCACACCACACAAAATATTGCACAAAATTATCGGAATGGAAGGACGGTGCCTTGCGTTGTTCTCAACAGTAGCCACCTCCGTCCGGAGGCTGCAAGTATCATAGTTGCATTGTGAGCAGCGATCTCCATCGTCAAAATCTCCACTTTTGACCATAATACTAATGAGAGAATATTTGTGTGGTTCAGGAATTCTATTTTTATTTCATTTTTTTTATTGTCTATTAATGTTATTTTTTTTTTATGGAATAATAAAAGAAATGTAGGACCTTGTAGAGCTCATTGTAGGTTTTAAGTGAATTTATGAGATGAAAAATTGGACAACTCAATGATAATAGGCTCAGATTTAATTATATTTATGACCATTTTAGCGCCAGCAACCAATTAACTTCTCTTCTCCTACCCTTAAAATGAACATTAGAATTTGTTTATTCCAAGAAAGAGAAATACAACAGAACTCTATTTCCTGTACTACACGTGGTGCATTTAAAGGGGATGCACCACGTGTGGTTGGGGGGTCATAATGGGGGATATGACCTGCTCTTTAGAAATACCACAATCTTCGTGTGTACCATTTTGTTTCATTCTAAGGGTACATTGCCCTCACTTCAGAGGTCAAACCATGACCCATCCAATGTTCCAACAAATGACATCTACAGGACAGTCTTTGATCAATTGGGGACCCATGGCCCTGTAAAATATCGGGGTCATTCGGATTAGAAAATTTATTAATTATTGGAGAAGTTTGTCGGGGGGTGCGGTCAGCAAAGAACAACATAACGATTTTGTTTATTTATGTTGTTCTTTGCTGACCGC
>NW_027111933.1:863598-866943 GCF_000696795.3 Halyomorpha halys | reverse complement strand
GTGCATTATTGTACTTAATATATACTTAAAACATATATGTAAACAGCGTAAAGAAAACAAAGTAGGTATTACAAAATAATATTTAATTGTAATGTTATATTTCTTTTTACAGCATTTGCACATAATTTATGAACACTTTTAAGGGACTCATATTGTCTTTTTCCAAACAAAAATAATGATTAACAACACCACTATAGTTCTATAAAGTTATATTAAACTATATAAAAAGAAATAATAACAGAAATATAAGTAGTATACCTGTAGGTAGACTGGAGACAAGTTACTAATAAGTTATTAATAAATATAACCCGATGTGATAGAAGTTCTAAATATATATATTCAAAACTGTTTGTATCTTGTTCTTTCATATATACAATAAATAGTTTTCTTTTACTATTATGATACCTTTATTGACCGCCACCAGGACTATCTTCCTCCACAAGTATAATACATTTATTATGAAACATAGGATTAAATTGGGCTTAGGAAAAGGAAACAAAAAAAAAAGTGTTGACAACGCAATAAGGGCAACTCATCTCTTAGCAACAAAAGTGTTGTTTGTTTTAACATTTTTATCGTTTCCTTTATAAACTGTTTATTGCTAAGGGGGGGTTATTTGCTTTGAGGGATGATCCGCAGATGCTCAAAGACTCAACTACCTGCTGTGCCTGCTAGCAGGTAGCAAACACTGACCTACTGGCAGGACTGGGCAAAAAGTAATTCCAATTACTGTAATTTGAAAGTAGGAAATGAAATTACAATTCTGATTAGTAATTTCAACTATGAACCACAAAAATTATAATAATGTTTCGACATTAAAATTAGTGATTGAACCAAAGTAATCGCATTTACATTTTAATGTTATTAGCAATTGCAATTCAGTTTTAGCCTACACTGCCTAATAGCAATGTTCCATAGTACTAAAACTTTAAAAAGTATTTTTAATTCTAACAAAAATAAGCAAACACGATCATAACTTTTCATATACCAGAATTAAAATATACAAATAATTTAAATTAACATTAAAATTTTAATTTCTGGATTGTGTAATATAATAACAAGATAGAGATTTAAACACTGATTTAAAACAGTATACGCAGCTAATTAAATTATTCAAATAACAAAACTCAATAAGTTACTTTATTATATTTTATTTATTTATTCATAGTCAAAAAATGATAGACATAAGTGAAATGTAATTATTAAAATTTTGTCTATTAGGGCTTGTAGAGGCTATACAATTTTCAAGTTAGATATGTACAATATGAATTGATCTCAAGTGATAAAACTAATAATTTAATTAACAACTACTAAAATGAAAATAAAGTAAAAATAAAAATAAAATAGTAATTATTAAATTAAATAAAATAAAAAATTATAATAATAAAAATAACGGAAAGGACGTTGAAATGAATAATAAAGCTACAAATTTACAATTAGTGAATTAATATAATAATGAGAATAAAACAAGATGATAAAGAATATGATATAAATAAGGATCCAATAATATCTAAATAAATAATATCTATTACTGAGCACACATACCTGCTTATTCTAATCGTAATATAATGAGTAATTATGTGGAGCTAAGAAAAAATACAGACAGTTATGGTCATTTGATGAATCAAAATCAGTTATTGGAAATCATAGAAGTAATTGGGTAAATTCAATTTTAAATTTCTTTGTGGTTGATTAATTTAATAGTTCTTCTGGTAAGCGATTAAAAACATATGGTACCATATAGTTTAAGGTATTTTTACCAAATTTATTGTTATAGAGTGGTTCAAGAAAAAAAAAAATTAATAACCATGTCTCTGTTGTCAAGGAGACATGGTTATTAAATTTTTTTTTTTAATTTCATTTAATTTATATTATAGGCTTTCATTTGACAGGATGATTAATCCCATAAAATTTTTAGTATTTTTAATATTGATTCAATGACAATTTACAATAGAGCCTAGGCCTTAAGAGCCACTTCTGAAATTGTAAAGTAGAGGGAAAATTATCCAAGTGGTTGAAATCGCCTAAAATATTGCATACAATTAATGACGTAAATTATTGTCTGACCGTTCAGAGATGATACCTTGAAGCTCATAAAAGATCTAACAATCTGCTGTGCCTGCAAGCAGGTAGCAAAAAATGGTCAAAAAAAATGTGTGCTCTTCAGTCACCATTTTATTTTCATAATATATTTCTAGCCCAAAGGTAGTAAAGTTTTCAAGAACTTGCCGTTCTACTACAAAGTTACGGGTTGCTCTTGAATTATATGGAACAATGTGTATACATAGATGTATATAACGTCAGCATTTAATTAACTAATTAGTATAAACACATCTTAATTTTTTTTTTTTATTAGAACCTAAATAATTCATAACAATGCATATCTTCAGACGTGATTATTTCTCAAAGGAAGCATAAACAGACAATACTACAATAAAGAATGAATTTTTTGTTTTGAGGCCCTTAATTCATATTTTTAGTTTGGACACTTAACCCTGAAAAAAACTGTATAAATCAAGAGTCTTGTATTAATTGCTTTTAAAAATTTTACCTGAACAAAAATGAGTCCTAACATGACCTGAGATGTTTCATATCCAGGGTCAGAACGCAGGTCAAAACTGATGAAAACTAAAGATAAATAAATTCTTGAGTTATCAGATCTCTTTGTTAGTTTGTATGTAGCTAACTGTTATTTATTTATTTATAGAGTTATAAGTTTATCATTATCATGAAGAACTATAGTGGTGTTGTTAATCATTATTTTTGTTTGGAAAAAGACAATATGAGTCCCTTAAAAGTGTTCATAAATTATGTGCAAATGCTGTAAAAAGAAATATAACATTACAATTAAATATTATTTTGTAATACCTACTTTGTTTTCTTTACGCTGTTTACATATATGTTTTAAGTATATATTAAGTACAATAATGCACAGAAACAGATTTGTGCATACGCCTCTCTGATATATAATATATAAATATCTACATATAAATTTCGCGTTTTACATATCCGTTTTTGGATAAATTCCCATCGCCTTCTACGACATTTTATGTTACATATTACTTTTTCTACTATATTTGACTTTATAACATATTTCCGGAAATGTGTTATCTTCTTAATTTAATTATTAAATCATTTCATAGATTATATTTATCCATTTTTATTGCTAATCGAAATATGAGTTGTTCAATTATTTCATATACATAAAACTAATGGTATTTTTGAAAAATCAGCATTTAAGCCCTGTCGGGGTAATCTGGTCTTAGGCGATTTCTCCAGCCTGATATCTCTCTACAGAAGGCCCACGACAAGGCGTATTCATTATAAGTTAAGAAAGGAAGGCCG
>NW_027111933.1:859316-862998 GCF_000696795.3 Halyomorpha halys | reverse complement strand
TTAAGTACCAACAAAAGAAAAAGGTTGTATTTAATTTGATTTATGACACACAAACGTGATGCAAAGCAAGAATTAATGTTTTATTTTCTGTTTTAGAGGTATCGGAAAAAATATATAATATATGTTACTGAAAATGATGTATAAACATTTATATATATTAAAATAAAAAATAATAAAAAGGAAAGATTGCCAGTTGACATCAGAACGGCATTCTTATCAGCCCTGACGAAGACCTACAAAGCGGGACGAAACGTTGGTTAACAAAAAATAGTTTTTTGTTACTATTTTAAAACCTTTATTAACCGCCACCCGAAGTATCTTCTTCCAATCTAATAAAAAAAGAAATTCAACTAAGTATTCGATTGTACAAATATATATATACATACATATATGTATATTATTTTCAGAATAAGAATATATTGTTACTAAGACTTTCACTAATTTTAAGTAACTCTTCAAAAATGTTTTTGAATATTCTATTCAAGTAGTTTTCTAAGCTTAAATAATGAGAATCAAATTTTATAATAATTTGTTACTATATGGTGTAAACATAATAAATGGGTAAATAATTCTATAAATAATAATTTAGCATGGATAAATATTAAAATTACAATCAACGTCATAATCTTCCAGTTTATATTTATTTATAAAATAGAATTTAGTCTTTATTTATAAACAAACCATTGTCTTTTCTATTCATAGAACAAGTTAGGCGTTTAATGGAAGCAGAGTGATTCGTCCATATTCGTCCGGGTACGCCCGAACAATCCCAATGCCAAGCAGTCGTATACACACCGTCCTTGGTGAGGGTCGTTCGTCCGTATTCGTGCGTATAGCTACGTATATGGGTACATTAACGAATAAAATTTCAAATTAATGTTTCGACATGGACTGTGAAAGACTTATAGAATTAGTTCAGGAAAGGAGGAGTCTTTGGGACCCAAAGGAAAAAAATTACCACGTGAGGAGTGTTCAAAAGAAGCTGTGGCAAGAAGTTGCTAATGAAATAAATGAATCAGGTAAATCTCATTAATTTTTTTATATCAATTTTTTCTATTTTTTAAAAAAAATATATAGAAAAGATTTTAGCGAATCTAGGCATTTTTAAGTATGTTGATGTATTACTGTAATGTATTACATTAATGTAAATAACACACGTTATGTTAGTGCATTATTTTTTTCGTACCATCCATTATTAATACATTCATTTAATACATCCATGCATATAACAGTATGTGAAATATTGGCTTATTATTATAAGGTTATATTATTATTGCTGATTGAAAATTATGACAATGCAACTATGTTTGCATATAATTATTGTGACTAATGAGAATTATTACTGTTTACAATATAATTTGAAATTATTCTCGCATTTTACATGTTAGAAAACAAACTGTAAAATCTGAGGATTGAATTTGAGTTAATCCTGTTGTGATATTTTGTAAATAGTTCAATTTTAGTGATGGAATTGCTGTTAATAAATTAAATCATTTGAACATTGCCTTTGCATGTTTTGAAGTTTCTTCTTAACCTTCTTAGAAGTATATTCGGTAGAATAAACGGCATTTATGTATGTTATTGTGGTATGATATATGGTGTCCTTTTTGAAGGATGCATAAAATTTTTGTTAATGGAAATACCAAATGCCCCTTCAACAGTATATATTACCAGAAACAAACTTTAATTTCAAGTTTCTTAACATGATCTGACGCTTTTTCAGGATAAGGGTGCATTAGTTTTAAGGCTTACAATTCATGCTGGACGAGAACCTGAATCGCAGTCCAGTTATTTTGTTTTACATGCCACTTTCATTGGGAGCGACTGGCTCAGTGGCAAGACATTGTGCTACTAACTTTAAGGATCTGTGTTCGAATCTCGCTGTGGCATTATTTTGTATTTTACTGTGGCTGTGAGCCTGTGTTCGGGAGCCCTCCGAGGTACACTCAGTCTCATGAAGTGGGTACCCTTAATTGGGTAAAGGATGAGTGTGATACGGACCAGATCATCTCCTTGTACAACCGTTTGTCTAGTAAAAGTACTTCATTACAAATTACAGCATACTTGACCCTTCATAGGTTGTAGCGGTACAGATTTGATTTTAATTTCATGACACTATGTTCTTGTTTGTTCAACACTAACAACAATAATAATCATTTATTCTAACTTTTTAACTTTAAATCCACCATCCATAAAGACCTTAATGTTCCTTATGTAACCGATCTAGCCCGAACCCGATATTATTCCTTCCATAATAAACTCCCTAACCACCCAAACCCACTCGTTTCTAACCTTGCTTCCTCTTCCATTCCTGGCAATCCTCCGAGGCGCCTGAAAAGAAGATGGCCTCGTGACCTCAAACTGTTTTTAGAGTTCTACTACTGGGTAGTTTCTCTACATCCTGTATCATATCATTATGTCATTATGATCAAATTTACTGGTTGTATTTTTTTATACAGTTGTAAATATCAATAAATAAAATTTAAAAAAACAAAAACAAACTTTAAATCCTCTGTACTCGTTTTGCTATGTGTTAGATATGACATCCAGCCCCCTGATCGTATACGTCTGCTCTCGCCTCCAGGATATTAGACAAAATTTCTTTAAAAACGAGACAGAGTGGTCGAAGTTCACGATTCTTTATTAGACTGCCAGAACCCTTATGTTGAAAGAGCGGAAGTAAAAAAACAAAAAAGTTTGTCACAATTGTTCAAAGTGGTTCGGCCGAGCTCGAAAAGGTTTGTACTATAGTAAAGAATCGCAAAATGGAGTTTGTGGTTTGTTATCCAACAGTTTTATCGTATATGGACGGCTAAGTCTGTCCACAGGTACATTATACATTTCATCATTTTTTTTATTTTTTTAAAGAAAAAGATAAGATTATTATTAATGAAGGACTGACAAAAAAATTCTTTTTTTTCAGTTGACTCGCTCAAGAAGAGATGGAGAGGACTACGGGACACATTTCGAAAGGAGTTAAAAAAAGAAGTGAATTCGAAAAGTGAGAGTGGAGGTGATGGTTATCGAAAGTCCTCGTGGCCCTTTTTCAGCCTCCTATATTTCTTAGCAGACACAATCCATCTTGGCAACACGGAAAATAGTATATCTGCAGTCGAAGAAGAAGAGGAATCTCAAACTCATTCGGACTCTTTCTACGAGCCTCACCATCACTCTAGTTCCACCCAATGTACCATTTTGGCCACCCCTTGGACTCACGATGACAATGAACCCTCAACAGCAAATGGTCAGCTTAGACAAAGTCCATTAAAAAAGAAAAGAAAATTCTCCAGGGATGAATGCTCGTACTATGATGAAACATTTCAATCTAAAAATGGTATGTACTTAGAAGAACGAAGAAAAGTAGATAAAGAGGCAGACCAGCACTTCCTCAATAGCTTACTACCATTTTTAAACGATATTCCACAAAACAGAAAATTGGTCGTGCGGACCAAGATAATGGAGGTATTGATCGAGGAATTGAATGGAAGAGAAAACTCTTCTCATCAACTCTCTCATCGTTTCGCTTCACCTACCGCTCCTTCTACACCTGCCAGCACAATTGTTTCAGACTGTAATGAGAATTAAGAAGACTATCTTCATCGGTTTGATCCTTCAATGTAAATAAAGTAATATTAAATTGTTTGTGCCATTAACGAGTGTTTGTATATATTCCATAAAAAAA
>NW_027111933.1:851229-858716 GCF_000696795.3 Halyomorpha halys | reverse complement strand
AGACTATCTTCATCGGTTTGATCCTTCAATGTAAATAAAGTAATATTAAATTGTTTGTGCCATTAACGAGTGTTTGTATATATTCCATAAAAAAACAAACAAAAAAACATACATATTCCTTATAAATTCTCAAGATTCCATATAAACCTTTCCAGCCATCCTAATGCTTTGGTTCAATCCTCATCTAGATCCATTCATCCCTACAGCCCACCTCGAAGGTTGAAACGGCAGTGGCCAAGAGACTTATTGTTAAGTAAAAATAGACAATTGGAGTTCTGGCAATGGTCAGATTCTCCACTTAAGTTGAGTGTTAGCGGCTTTAGCGCACTTGCTCAGCCTCCACAGGCTCACTACCAGTGATGCAACGAGAGGGATGCGCTGGGATCTTATGAGCTCTGCTCTACCCCTCACACGTGGGGATTGTGTAAATATTGTATATATGAGTGTAAATGTGACTAGAGCATTATTTTGTTTTATTTATTTATTTTTTCATGGACATAGTTTGATTATGTTCATTTTCTTTATTCTTCTATTTGTATGTATTTTAAGGGAGATTTTATTTATTTTTTTGTACTTGTTTTTATTTCTTTTTTTTTCATTTATTTATTTATTTTTCATTCTTATTTTATTTTTATTTTAGTAAGAATGTGATCATTCATCACTATTACCTATTGCCCACAACGGTGTAATAAAGTTCGATTTAAAAAAAAAAAAAAATACATATTCCTTTTAGTAGTCCAGTGGAATGGATTTTTTTCCCCCGAAATATCGAGGCTTTCAGACTTAGACAGATTAATACCTGTGGACTTGTCTGTTAAGTTGAATGTTAACATTTTCACATAAGCGATAATCTTGAAGGAATTGTTCAGTCGAATTGCCACAAAAAGGGCCACGTAGGGCCAAATTATTTAATAATCAAATGTCCGGAACAGTTTTGTAGATCATACCTTATATTTAAAAAAAATACCACCCGAGCTGGTTATCTGAAAAAAAAACCCTTAATAAATATTCCCTTAAATGTTTTATTCTCTTTCTTTGACCGTTGTATGCCAAAATATGCCTCTGAAGAAAAATGTTATTTTGTGAAAGTAGAAGAAACTTTCAACAGTTTGAAACCCAATTATGTTTTCTACAGTTAATACTTTCGGAGAAAGAGTCCCACTAATTTCACCGAAACGTCGAGCATTTGAAAGGCTTCGAATTAAAAGATAATGAAATATTAACAACTGAATGTTCGGATTTAAACTCTTTTGTCAATTTGTTGTCTGAAATCTATTCAAGTTTCAAATTCAACTTAGTCCCTAACTGCTGTATATTGATAATAAAGTAATTTTGTCTGACGGATTATTTGGAAGCTAATAGTCAAAATATAAGAAAACGGATTTTTCTAGGTTTTTATTTGTAAAAAGGCAGTAAAATATTTTGTTAAAAAAGATGACACTTATCATTATTACTTATTGCCCAACAACTTTGTGGCAGATTGTGATATTTTTCAATAAATACAAATAAAAATTGAAAAAAAAAAAATGAAAATATAAAATGTCAGAAGGCGCTCACAAAACCTTATCTGGGATGAGCCTTTCGTAGAAGAATACTACATTTTGTAATGTAATGTAATCCATCAATTTACCGTATTAATAAAAAAAAGAAAGCAAAAAGTACCCAATTAAATTAATTATTTAAAAGACTTTAACCCCGAAATACCCTCAACCGAGGTAAAAATTTGGCGGTTGAAGCGAAGTCTTTGAAATAACTAATTCGTTACGTTTTCACCGAGAGCATATTTGATGAGCTGTTCTTTTGCCGGGATCCAATTTGGATTAAACAATTTCCCCTACCTCCGGCTTATATATTGTCAATTTAACTTGTTTTAAATGCAAATGCCACGTCTATTTCGATTTAATTTTCCTGCAAGTGGGCAGCTGAATTAATTGCTTTAAGGTCAATATAGTTAGCTGAAATCAAATCAAAGGGCTTCTAGGAAATTTGAACAAACGATTTCCCTTATTGCTTATTACCGTTAGCCAATTTAATGATAAATTTAATATACATTCATAAACGTCATGGGTCTTTAATGAAATGTTATACCATTGATTATATATACGGTACTGATACATATGAGTATCAATCACATATATGGAATATCATTGAAATACAATATGAATCATAATTGTAGATGTTATAAGAATTGATAATTTTTAAATTAAATAAATGTTATTAATTATTTGAATATAAATATTTTTCCTTTTGTTTCAAGGTCTGTTATAAATAACAAGGATTAGAAATAATACCCTAAATCATCTATAATAAAATTTTAATAATACTCCAATCCTTTCCGTCGAAAGCCACTTCATTTATATTATTTAAAATAAAAATACGTAAAATCCTTGATGCTCTTATTACCTTACAAATAAACTCATCCACAAAGACCGTAACATCCCATTCGTTGCAGAATTAGCCCAAAACAGATATGCGTCTTTTCATTCCAAACTCCTTAACCATCCTAACCCATTAATTCTTAATCTTTCATCCTTAACAATCACTGATAATCCTCCGAGGCGTCTGAAAAGAAGATGGCCACGAGACCTAATTTAAATCAATGTTTGAAGTACCACCGATGGGTGGTTCCTTCCCAAGATTTTCAAGTGTATATGAAACATATTTACTTATTGTATTATTTTGTACAGTTGTAAATTACATTAAATAAATTTTAAAAAAAAATAAAGCTTTATTTATTCATTTATCTAAGATAAAAAAATTATGATATCGTTAGTTAAGAGTGTGAAAATTATTGAAGTCTGTGACATATTACAACAATAAAAACCTGTAATTTTGATTATACCTAGACTCTATAATTTATTATTGACTAGATGCCTAAATATAATTTTTAAAATAACAATTATAATTTTGTGGCGCCTAAACTCAAACATACATTGTTGAATACAACCTGCGGACGTGCTCAATTGTGTAACATATTATGTGTCACTAACAGTTATATATGTGTTAAATAAAACAATATCATATGGAGTATGGATGGAAACCCCATCATATTTTAATAATAATCAGTAAGCCCTCCTAGAAATTCTAATTAAACATGGAATACTCATTAAATGCAACATATTACTATAATGAGGTTATTTTTATCAGGTGAAAGTGTGAAACCGCTAAGTCAAAAATGTTATGATTTAATTTACAAATTTAATGTATTACATTTTATTATTATTATCGTTTTCCGGTCTATTCTGAAAGATTGGAATTCGGCATTAACAGAGTTTCATACTAATGCCAAAGGTATGATGTTCTCTATTTTCTTAAAATTAAAAATCATTGTTTTCGTATTTGGATTTTCATATTAGCTTTGTGCAGCAATTGCGGCGTAATTTTTAATAAAATAAAAAATTTGAAAATATAAACAGTTTGTTAAAAAAAATTATCTTTAATCCAGAAGCAGTAAAATCGACTAGAAATTTAGGTATAATTATTAAACATTTTGAGTATTGCATTATTTTGCATTACTAGTGCATTATTTTTTTCTGAAACTCTTAATTTATTTTATTTTTAAATTAGGCGAAAAAAAATATGTAGTTGGTCTATTACTTACATAGCTTGCAATGAATTTCGCAATGTATGATTCTGGAGCGTTCCATCAACACTTAGCGTTACAATCCACTTTCTTTAAATAATTATTTTTTTTGAGAATTCAAACCTCTATGTTTCAACATTATTCTGATTACTTCAAAATTAAATTTTTCCTCTGTCAAATAGATATCAAAAATGTAACCTGTATTTGAAATATTCTCATAGTAATTTATTCATAATAATTTTCCAAATGTAGTTGGGGTTGATTAGGAGTGGTCAATAATATTTTCTGATTGAAAAATAGTTAATTATCTGTAATTAATTATTATCAGTACATAATTATTAAACTTTTTTAGCAATCTTTATTTTTCAATTTCAAATTAAGGTGGATTAATAAAAAGAAGATATCTTAAGGAAGAGGTGTTCCACTGGGAATAATTATATATATTTTTTTAATAAATAATTGATGATAATTTTGTTACAAACTAGTTATCCACTTCAAATAAAGGATTTTTCGTGAAATTAAAATTTTAAACCTAAAAGGTCATAATTTTCCACGAAACTTTGACTTACCTATTATTAGACATAAGCCCTCACAAAAATTAGTTTCCGATAATGTTTGTACAATTATCATTCGTGAACTTATGAGAGAGCCATTAAAATTATCTACAAAAATTAATTCAAAGTATGGCAGAATATCATTTTAGTATGGTATTTTGTAAAAAATAATTTTTACATAAATAAATGTTTTGTAAAATGTCTGTTGTAAAATAAATGCGTATATTTTTTAAATTTTTATATGGGTTCTATAATTAATAAAAAAATTGAATCAAATAAATAACAAGATGCATTGAAAATATTGCTGAATGTTGTATGAAACAATGCTTATTAAATTTTTTTTAAAGTTATGTATTAATAACTATGCACAAAAACTATAAAAGATGTCGGGATATTTTGAAGATTTGATTTTTTTAAGCATTTTTTCTTCAGATTTCTTTTTTAAATATTGTGTCCTCAAAGTTAACTAATGAAAAAAATTAAGTTGATTTATTACTAATAGTTATGACCATGATTCCAAATATTGCTATAACGTTTAAACATTTATAGAACAATACTAATACCTTGAAACTAGCTTTACCTCAATCCTGAACGGTCCTTATCGTCGGCTTAGGCCGGACTCAGGTATTTGCTTGGATTAGTCTAAGTAGGGATCGTCTGAAGGTACCTGAGGATGAAAGGGCTATCTGGGTCTTTGAAAGAATGTAACAAAACACTATTTAAGAATTATTTTTATATTCATTGAATGATGAACTTTTAAGCTTTAAGGATTAGAGTTTCATTATGTCTCATTTCAATTTTGTTCCGGTACAATTGCAACCCACCAAAGGGCATTCATTACCAGTTGCCGAACCCAAGAACTGGTTTTCTATCAACGGTTTTATCAGGGGCCGGGAACAGTACAGAGTACTCATTTTATGAGAAGATTGAGAAAATGAAGCGTGTGAAATATGGAAGGTTATACCATTTTATGTTTTAAAAAAACCTTATTTGGCGGTTCAAAGCTGCTATTTTAAAAAATAAAGACCAATTCAATTATTCAATAAAAAATTATTTTCTATCAAATAACCTGAATTATTTTCTGTTTGGAAATGATTAAATTTTTACCTAGACTGTACTACATGTACATTGAATGCCCTTGAAAATTAGGTGTTGAACTGTTGCAATTGAGTACACTCCGCTAGAAGTTTATTCAAGAAAAATCTAAAAAAAAATTCATTTTTCATTTAATACTCCATATATTAAAAACTATCAACTTATGAAAAAAATATTAACACCTTACTTATAGCAGAGTAAATTTCAAGCCGACATTAATGTTCAGATCACGAGAAATCATTTTCATCATCAGCCAACCTTTCGCCCCACGTTGCAGGGCTTCGTCAGGGCTAAAAAAGATACAAACACTATAGTTACAAAAAGGAAAAAAAAAAAAAAACATAAGTGTAAAATAACAGGGGTATAAAATGTAAAAAAGTAAGATATAATAAGAAAAATTAAAGGTTGTAAATAGTAAATGAAAAGGGTAATAGTAACAGATAGATAAGAGAAGAAATATTAAAGAAAGTACAAATAAAGAGATGAAAAAAGAAAAAAAAATACAAAGCAAATGATGAGACAGAATGCTTACCTGTTTTGACGGCAGTCAAAAACAAAGTGACGGTTGGTATTGGGAGGAGTGGGGATGGCAGTTATGCCACAATAACGAAAATAATTTGTAAATTAAACGTAGTAAAAAAGTATTAAAATTAGGTGAACAATAAATGGTAATATACATAATATGGGGAGAAGAAATATTAATAAAATAAAAAAAAAAGGAAAAGTAAAGTATAAAATAATGGCATACAATGTGTGTAAGTAATTAAGAAACAAAATATACCAAATGAGCGGGGATACAGAACGTTGGCTCGATAAAATACTATAATTATCTACTATTTGGGTTTTTTTGACCGCACCCGGACAACCATATTCCATTCATCTATACACACGGTCAATCAATAATCTTCCACTTTTATTTCTTCATTGCCTCTCCTTGTTGTTTTTTTATTATGTATGATAGTTAGGATTTAAGGGAATTACTCAGATGAAAAGTAGGAAAACTTAGAATCAAGATAACATTTGGTAATAATGTGGATCACTTTATTTATTATTATTATTTTATTTATGACCTTTATAGCCACTAAATAACTTCTCTCCTTTCTGAGAAGAAAATGGAAATTTAAAGGAAAATGGCTATTGTAACTTATTTCTTGCAAGAAAGAGGAATATGGATAGGGCAGAAATCTATTTCTTGTACAACACGTGGTGCATTTCCAAGGATATGACCTGCTCTTTATAAATACCTCAATATTTATGCATAATTTTAAAATTTTACAAGACAAGGGCATACTGCACAGGTACACTGCACTCAATTCACTGGTCAGTCTACGACCTAACCGATGGCGCATGGTCTGAATTGAGAAATATAACTATTTTTACACTTTTCCTCCAATAGTCTCCTACTGGGTATCTTTAATTTTGGTGCATCCATGAATAAACGACATATTTTTACCTAATACATTATTTTATTTAATATTTGAAAAGTAATAAACATTAAAAAAAAAGTTATATATTTACAATAGGTGCTTTTCTTAATTTTTGATAAGTAAAAACCTGAACTACTTCTTCAAAGTTTATCTCTTTAAGTACAGTACTTATCGTCTATAATCTATGCAACCTTTTTTTTGAAGCAATGGTTTTTCTTAATTCATTTTTTATTTGTTTTAATTTATCGATCACAGAAGATATAATTGCGAGTTCCTTTATCCTGTCCCTGAGGGCTCATGGGAAAATATGGCACTAGGAGAGTTCCTGAGGGAAATATTTGAGTGTATTAACTCTGTCGGATGGATCGCTGAGTGAATTTGCTTTCGCAATATGACGGATACACCAATTGGTATCAACCCTTTCACAAATAATCTGAAAAAGTAATATGTATTTCTCTGGGAGCTAATTACATTCTACTTAAAGATTAAAAAGAAAAAAAATTTAGAATCGTAAGGTAAATGATAGAGAAATTACAATATCGAAAAATGAGTGTAAGCGATTATATTAAAAAAAAAAAGAAAGTGAAAATAGTATACTAAATAACTATAATTAAAATAATACTAATTAATAACAAGTACAACAACGAGAAATCAGTTAAAAGACTGGATTTTAAGTAGGAATATAACTTTTTTTTTTTAATTCACTTATTAACATTATCAACCATTTAATGGAATGTTTCACATAGACGAAATTAACATAGAATTTTTTAAAACTTTAAAAAGAACTTCCAATCTATTACAAAAGACAGTTCTACATCAATACAATTA
>NW_027111933.1:849232-849678 GCF_000696795.3 Halyomorpha halys | reverse complement strand
ATGGTTTTGTTTATTTATGTTGTTCTTTGCTGACCGCACCCCCCGACAAACTTCTTCAAGCATTAATCTACGGTCAACTATCTACACCTTAATATATATATGTATAAATTTAGCCCTGATGAAGTCCAGCAAAGTGGGGCGAAACGTTAGTTACAAATAAATCTTTCTTGACCGCCACCCGGACTATCTTCCTGCAAAATTTATTTTTCTTCCGTCCAGGTATTTGTTTCATCACTTTTCAGTTTTTATTGTTATTCATCGATATTAAGAAGTAAGTTAAAATACTGGATTTTAAGGAGGAATATAACTTTTTTTTTAAAGTCACTTATTAACATTACCGATTTTTAAAATTTTAAAAAGAACTTCCAATCTATTACAAAAGACAGTTCTACATCAATACAATTACGACTTTTGGACATATTGAGTTGATATTGGAGGTTCACTAC
>NW_027111933.1:846320-847047 GCF_000696795.3 Halyomorpha halys | reverse complement strand
AATAAAGTATTTCTCTCTCTAACGACTAATTTTCTAACCTACAACATTTATAAAATTTACTATAAGATATTCCATTTCCCTATATAATCTTTTTCCTTTATAAAAAAAATTTTTTACTAATCTCGATTCAAGGATAAAAATAAAAATGAAATAAAAGATAATCTTAGTAAGAAAATAACTAACAAGACTATGTTTCTTTTATCGTTTCTTTGCTTGGACGATTATAAACTGACAAGAGGATTCTAATTCCAGTATTATCAAACATTACAACTGCCATCGTAAATATTTTATAGCGTAGCACATTCCTTATCAGCTTTGCTGAGTCATCATGTCGCCTTACCATACCCTATGTAATTTCCTTTGCGATGTTAGTTTGTCAATTATCAACTCGTTATTTGCGTAACGATAAGAACGGTAGTTCTACACCGTTAACAAGAGTGATATTCAACTCGGGAGGATATAAAAAGATCCATAATAAACGTCAACACTTAAAAAGATAATATGGTGATAAGGTATCTATGAAGTTGGGTGTTTATTTATTCACCGAATAAAAAAGTCAATTTTTATCGTTTCTAAAGCTGAATAAAACAATTCATTTTATTTTATTTTTTTAACGGAAAACAAAATTGATGAAATCCACCTCGTTAAAAATGGAATTGTGGTAATTTGTTGTAATTTATTTACAGTCGTGGTCCTAATTCTTTCTAAAATATAAACTGATGTGTAT
>NW_027111933.1:837108-842380 GCF_000696795.3 Halyomorpha halys | reverse complement strand
ATAAAATAGGCAATGTGAGAGTGAAAAAAGAAAAGAAGAAAAAGACCAACATAAAAAGGAGTAAAATGTAAAATAATGAGAGCCCAAAAAAAAAAAATATATCAATATATACAGTGCGTGTAAAAAACGGATATATTAACGGGGAGTATGAAAAAAACAATGTTATAGAAAATAAGAAGAAATATAGAGAATAGGAAATGAAGAAATAAGAGATAAGATAAGAGAGAGAAAAATAACTTACAGTTGTAGGCAGAGATTTCTGCTAAACTGTGGAATTGCAGGAATGAGTCCAGGTCGACAAAGACGTTAGACAAACGGAAATCCAACGGTCAAAAAACGAACGTTGAGATAAAATAAGATTTAAATGTAAAATTTAAATATATTGAAATGTATAAATATGTAAAAACGAATAATTTAATATAAAAAAAAAATTAAACCTAAAATTCAGGAGAATTTTGAATTTCCATATCCATTTAACCAAGCTCACAAAAGTTTAAATGTTATAAAAAATAAGAAGAAATATGAATTTCCATATCTATTTAACCAAGCTCACAAAAGTTTAAATGTTATAGAAAATAAGAAGAAATATGAATTTCCATATCCATTTAACCAAGCTCACAAAAGTTTAAATGTTATAAAAAATAAGAAGAAATATGAATTTCCATATCTATTTAACCAAGCTCACAAAAGTTTAAATGTTATAGAAAATAAGAAGAAATATGAATTTCCATATCCATTTAACCAAGCTCACAAAACTTTAAAAATTTTAAAATATATATTAAAATTACAATAATAACTGAAATTACAATTCTATTGAAGTTAACTAATTAGTGTAGACTGTACAACATTTATGTTTTATGATATAGATATGCATATTCTTTAAAACAATTGTATGAGTGCAGCCGTTGTTATGAGCTCTCTTTCAGCTAGTTCAATAAATCACAAGCTGTACCTTATACTCAAAAATCGGTTAAAAAAAAAAAAATAATATGGTACTACGAATTATGAAAAAAAAGTCTTACTAGCCTTGTAACGTAAATGGCTCAAAAATCTTTAGATAATGAAGGGGCCCTCACATTTATCAAATTTTGAAGATGTTTTTGAACAAAATTTGTTGTCAGTTTGAGGAGAAATATTATATAAAAAAAGGGTACTCAAAATTTTGTTGGATGTCTAAAAATGTTTGTGGATCAAAATTTTATAAAAGAGAGCGCAGTGTCGGGGTCAGACGATTCTTCAAACAATTCCTGACCCACATATACTCTTTTCTTCTTATGCTTAAATGTTTCCATCAGTGTTGCGCACTATGCAGCTATACTTGCAACCTCCAGGTTAGCACTGAGTGAAGATTAGGCTGTTATGGTTCTCGGAAATTTATGTGTAATCTGAGGGGTCCACGAAAATTCAATATTTTTGACTTTAGTTTTGAGCTATATATTTGTCAGTGTGAGAGCACCTTTAAAATTCTGTCATAGTCTGTCTAGCATAACCTTTAAAATGGAAATATTGTCAGCGTCCTTGTAAAAAATACTTCTCAGTTACAGTTTGACAAATGTTTTTCATTTAGTTTATTATAATATTTAAAAAAATATAAGGTTATGCTATAAGTTTAATATCAGTTTATGCCTCAATCAATCTACTTGATAGGTAGCATATCTATTTTTGTACGCGTATGTCGGTAATATAATATGCTAACTATTAACACATTATTTGAAAAATCGACGGTCACATGTTGTTGCCACACAAATTAGGGCCGAACAGTTTTACGTTGTATCGAAATTAATAAACCTGTTCAGAAGATAGATGTATTAGTTATATATTTTATAACATTATAAATAAAATGGTTTAAAAAAAACTCTATTTAAAAAAAAAAAGAAATTGACAACATCCTCTTTAGTCTGAGAGAGCTAGAAAAGTGAAAATAAAAGCGAGTAGACAGAATCCTTGCACAACACCGGAGACGAAGATAACAAAACATGAGACACAGCAAACAAATAGGAGCGTAAATATAGAGCGAGGGGTGAGGGGAAGGGGAGAGGTCAAGGGCAGCTATTTCAGACGAGTCGATCGCTCATGCGCTCTCCAGCCCATCTTTTATTCATAAATGTCCCTTCTACTATTCAACTTTTCAAACTAGCGAAAACATCCTCACGCAGGTAGCTCCAAAATATGAAGAATTCAATGTTTTGAACAAATTATGCAGAGCAATGTGGTTTGGTGTAGGAATGCAACATAAAAATATTATGGAAAACACATCATAATCAGACGGATATTACATATTGGTTTCTATCACACTTAACACGGAAACGCATTTCCGGCGGCAGTAACGAGGTTACTAAGCATCCTAGGTCTTTCTTTTGGTTTTTCGTCTATTGCTGATAAACGGTGATTCTTAATGAAAAAGTCATTGTAATAAATTTATAGAACATTAAATTATGCGTTAAATGAGTACAATAACGTAATAATTCACTCTGGTTGCTCCATGGGCTTCAATAGCTGATCTGTACATACAGACGTAACCAGAATTGTGGCATGCGCGCGCATATGATATAAGGGGTATTCTCATGATCTTTAGTTTAACATGTTAATGCGTGTTAAATGATTCCTTTTTTTAGCGGGTTAAACGGTATGACATATAACATGGTTGAGAGTCTGCTACTAGGTCTGTTAAATGGAGAATGAAGTCACGCAACAGACCAGCTGAGCTCGTCACCGTTTTGTTTGTTGTCGTGTTAGGTTACTTGCTAGTAGTTTGTGACTTGATTGTGTTTTTAAAACTGTTTGGATGCTTTTAAAATTAATAAAGTAATGGATAGCAATAATAAAAATATAATCACAGTTGTCAATTAGCTCATCTTGATTTTCTTCCTCACAAGTTAGAAGATCAACAAGGCACTCAGTAGCTAAACTTACACTTTTAACTTACTTTAGTTATGTTGTAAAAAATTACTTTAATTAAAACTAAGATTTAAACTATAACATGAAATTTTGGAAGGAAAGGTTATAAAACAAATTGCTCAGAAAATTCACTAGGACTCTTATGCATTTAACATTTAACAGGACTTTAAATAGGGATGCTCACAAACCTATTCTAATATCTTATATATAACATTTAAGATGGTAAATAATTTTACATTTAAGACATCATGAAAACCCCCTATAGTCGTGATTTACGACTATACCTCTTGATCTCATTATCACATTCTGGGTATTCATGATATGTTAAATGTAAATTGTTTTACCATGTTAAATGTTACAAGAATAGGATTGTTGGGCAGCCCTATTTAAAGTCATGTTAAATGTTAAATGCATGAAAGCTCCTAGCAGATTTTCTGAGCTACTTGTTTAGTAACCTTTCCTTCCAAAACTTCTTGTTATGTTGATGTTGTTGTTTACTTCTTGTTATTGTTTACTTCTAAGTTTTGATTACATGATAAAAAAAGGAAATATTTCTACATTTAACACGTTAAAATAAAGATTGTGAATACCCCTATTATGTTACTTATTTGGCATACAATATTATGCTCTTAAATTTGTTTTATTATAACTTTTTTGTAAAACCGAAACAAATATCTAAAATTTTAATTCGTAACTTTATCAAACTAATTACTACCTTAGTAACCGTTATAGGACTGCCAGAAATGAAAATTACTGGGGTAAATTTGGGTTCAGATAGATATCTGAACTTCAATTTTGGGCATATTTAGAGGAAAAATCTTCTTTTTTTTTATTTACCTCTACGACTAATACGACGGAAAATTTAATGCTACTTAATTTTTTATACTATAGCTTTTTCGCTACTATGTCCCATATACTATGAAAATATTTTTTTTTTTTTTTACTTTATTTGTTGATTCACACCTGTTTTCAATATGAAGACAACTAGCAAATGTGATATCTAGGAAAATCACAAAAAATGGCATGAGTGGCATGATAGAGATCAATACCTCTTGCCATCTCCTCTTGTCTTGGTTTCAAAAGTTAACTAAGCAGATCCCTCAACCAGCTCCTTTTTAGTCTTCGGTACGTGTTGTCGGGAATGTTGGTGGTAGTCATCTTGTTCTAGTTTATTAAATTATTAGTTTATTAGTGTGGTAGTTCGTCATTGAATATTTTGTATGATGTGTAAGTTTAAGTGTTCTGTTATTAACCCACCATGGAGATCGTGTAATCTGACCTAATATTTTCCATCAACATGTTTATAGGCTGTTCCGTATATTTGTGAAGCATATGTCCAAATGGGTTTCAGTAGGTGGGTTTACGTTTGTAGTAAAGTAGTGTAAACAAGCCTATAGACTTCTTCAGACCTCCTATGTAACAATGAAATAAATGAAGTCAAGCACTGTTGTACCTCCTGCTGTAAATGTTGTAGAGAACAGGTCGTAATGACTAGACCGAGAAGAGATCAAGCGAAACTCACTCATTCCTGCCTCATCATAAAACCAACGCCAGCAAAATTTTACTATTTCTACAACGGTATGGCAATTAGCCATATCTTTCAAACCATCATACTGGAATACTCATACTTCATATTATACCTCATTAGCTTTGTAATGAATTGTTTATAGAGGAGAAGACGTTCAGGGGTTCGGTCAGTAATGACAAGCACAAATAAGTAAAACTTTTTACAAAACCGACGTTTCGGCACGAATTTCAAGTCTTTATCAAGGCTTAAAACAATACGTGGTGTAAGAACTATAATTTTGAGGAAAAATATAGTCTGAAATACAGGGTGTGGCATGGAATAGTGATCATATAGCAGATACCTTAAGAGGAACAAAAAAGTCTATATATGCCCTAGTTCTTTCATCAAATCAATTTTTATGTCTTTAGCTCTTATCCATGTTTTTCTCAGAAAAATTTAAATAAATAAAGGTCCCTTAAGAAAAAATATAGATTTTTTTTTAGAAATTGCAAACTTTTATTTATAGATAATGCCACAAATTTGGGCAATTGGTAATAGTGATAATTATTGATTGTACACTTTCGCACAAAAAAAAAATAAAACAATAAAAATAAAAAATAATGTTAAATCAAATTTAAAAAATATAAATAAAATTTTAATAAGTATATAAGAAGAAAAATAAATAAATGAAATGAATCTATACAAACTTAGTAAAATGAATTATATACAATATTTAAAATCGCTTTTCGAGATCCCAACGCAGCTCTAATGAACCAGTAAAAGAAAATTTCCTAAAATTGCACTGAATTTGATCTGCCAAAAAGGGAAAACATGCTATGACGTTATGTTGAAAATTTAAGTTTAATA
>NW_027111933.1:833447-836178 GCF_000696795.3 Halyomorpha halys | reverse complement strand
TATATATAAATAAATATAAAAAATAAATGTGTATATAAACAGAAATGCCACACTTCTCTTACTTAGTTTTCCAAACTAGTCGTTATGCCCTAAATTATCGGGCTTCTGTTCAATTATTGGATTACAGAATTATAGTTATTATATCATAAATGTTTTAAGTCTAAAATGGATGACAATTTTATTTAATTATAAAAATACTAATTTAATCTCTAAAAATTCCCTACATTTATGAAGATAATAGCAATTCGCGATATTTTAAAACCGTGATTATATTATATATTAAAAAAGTAATAAATAAAGAAAAGACAACCGAAGACTTATTTGTGCAATTTTCAATCTGTAATGCGATGCTGTTATGTTTTATTTTAAACATTTCGGTATTAATAATGTAATAAAATATTAGTAATTTGTGATTGTTAAAGTTGGAAAAGTAGTTTATAGGTTATCCTTTGTTACGAACAACTGCTGTTCACCGACCTCCGTGAAGCAACGAGACTGACGTAGCATACCGGCGCCTTCCGTTGCCCAAACGGCCGAGGCGGGACTCACCGACGTTCAGTTCCCCTCCGACATCGGAGCCGGCAGCACGTGGAGTTGGTTATTCCGTTATTTTCAGTTAATTTCGTATTCGATTTGGTACGTTTTGACTTATTTTTCAAAATGATGGACGACAAAATGCTTATTAATTTAGTTAAAGAGCACCCGATACTTTACGATTCCTCGCATTTATATTACATGGACATCGCGAGGAAACTTCAAATTTGGAAAGATATAGGAGCTCGAATGAACGCTGATGGTAAGTTAATTTTTTACTTAGTTAATATTATTCATATTTAAATGATCAAATGTCCTTCTACATCTAAAATCGCTCTATTTGGTTAGTGTTAAAAAAAATTTCAATTTAACTATCCAAAAAACTTAATTTTGTTTTAAGTATGTAATATTTTTTCAGTATTAAAACTTTTTCATTGAGGAAATAATATGTACATTCAAAAACTCTAATTAAAAAGGAAAATTCATTCAATGACAAACATAATTAAATGTATTGGGTTATGACCATTTGTCAAAATTATACAAGAAATTAGACTTAAGGAGTACTTTTTGTAAATATTAATGCATTCATTATTTTTTTTTCTTTTCGTCTATTTCTTATTTTGCTATCAATTAATTTATATAACTTTTTATTTGTTAATATGGTGTGAATAAGTATATGATCCCTATTATCATTATCTCTAAATATACGACAGAATGAATATTACACAATAAAATAAATATAAATGCGTAATCTGTTTTTATTTTTATTTTTTTTCTACACGGATATAATTACGTATTGGTTCTAGCCTTGAATATTTCCGTACCCCGTGATTTTGAATGCCTTGACAACCTATCGACAATAATAGATCGAACGTAGTGAGCCATTTCAGAAATCCACTAGAAAGCTTTGCAAACAATAACAGACATTTTTCTAAGAATGTATGTTTCTCTTACTTTATCCTTGTATTTTGAAGGAAGAGGGGATTTATTTCCATTGAGTGCAGTGTTTACAGTTTAGTTATGTTGTTACCTTCAAAAGACGCATCTCGTGCAATAAGAAAACATTCATTGTAAAGGAGGAATTTCACACTTGCTCCCTAGTTCTAAGTCTAAACTCTACCTTATCTTCAATTTGGAAACATAGGCCACTGTAGGAACGGAGGGGGGGTCCTTAAAAATTAAGGAACAACGTAATTCCACTCACGAAGAAATCGATGAGGTTTTGCTGAAATGGTCCTAAAATCGAAAAAAAAAAAAAAAAAAAAGCAAGATTTCTCACTTCAATTCCTTCCTGCTCGCTAAAACGGACAATTTCTTTATCTATTCATTGTAGCACTGGCCAATCTTCAGTGGAAGAAATTTTTATATGTTAGATTTAAAGATTTTGTTATTGGAACAAATTAGGTTTTTAAAAACTTAGTGGGAAGCCTCGGGTAGCAAAGAGCTTTGATATCTGACAACTGGCTATCCAATGTTTGACATTCGATTAGAGAAGGTTACAGCAACAACATATTTAACACTGACAAGTTTTACTCATTTTCATAATTATCTACATAAAGCAATTTTTTAGTATTTGGTAGAAACAATTGATTTTAAAAAAAATACTTTTACATTATATTCGTTATCCCAGCATAGTTCAAACCAATGGTACCTGAAACAATAATAAATTGTAAGTAATAAAAAAAAATGACGTGCAGTTGTTTATTTCTAATTATAAATATTTAATTTCCTAATCTCTAATTACTTTATTGTCAAGTTCTAAAATTTCTGCTCCATACTTATTAATTTAATTACTCAGACTTAAGTTAATTATTGATTCCCCAGCTTGGAGAATTTCTTTTTGATTTGTACCCAAAAACCGACATTCACCGCGTCGGCCACAAATTCAAGCGAACTTACCAGCAGCCTGTATAAATAACTATCTATACGTTTGTGGTTTCATGAATTTGCCACTACTTGTGTAGCAGCACCTATAAATTTTATTTCGAAAAACCAAACAATCACCTTCACTAATTCTTTCATATTTTATTTCTTAAATATGGTTTTTACACCTACAAAAACCTTTTATTTTGTTTTACTCGAATTGGGTCGAATAAACTAATAAATGAACAAAATAAAATATCTAACATTCTATACGAGATATCCTTATTGAATATTTCATTATATATTTAAAAGTAACTTTCTGGTTACTCGACGT
>NW_027111933.1:824967-832836 GCF_000696795.3 Halyomorpha halys | reverse complement strand
ATTTGAATTTTTTGAGAAAGCATATGAACGATAGCTTCTGTTTTCCTAGAAGCAGGGACAGAAGGTAAACACACGGTCTGCACATTCCGGTGTAAGCGTGTGTGTGCGTTTTCAGCGTGTGACCTTGTCGAATCCTCGGAAATCTACTAATATTAATAACAAATATACAATCAACAATCTCATTTTGTATTTTAGTAAATATACCACTAAATTAACAGTAATATTTTATTTGTAAACTATTCCTTTATATTAACTACATAAATACTTAGATAAAGACAGCCGAAAATTTGTTTCCTTACGACTCAACGACGGTTGAGATCTAATAGCCTATTATAGTATTTTATAGATGCCACAGTCTTATACTAAAAAAAAAAAGTGATAGTAACACAAATATGTTTTCAATAAATCTTTAATAAAGCAAGACAAGATAAAAGTCTTATTTACTTTTTATTGATTAGAACAAATGGATCACAATACTAGTTGAATTACATGGAACAGGAGTTTACATTTTTATATAAGGTTAACCAATCCGTATAAAAATAATTCAATTGGGTACATTTATTTAGACCACAGACACTGAATAATAATAATAATAACAAAAATGTACAAAGTGTATGAAGAAACTGCCCCAGGGCCTAACTTCCAGCTGCGCGCCGCTTCATATTGTAGAATTCTCCATTTTATAATAGTAATTAGTAACTAGTAGTTAGTAAATATAATAGCAATAGTAACTATTGTGAGTCATTGAGTAATATCTGAAACACAAGAGCAGATCTATGTTCTCCAGCATTATTCCAGTATGGATGCTAACAAAAACAAATCATTCGTTGTCTCCGTATTCTGCCGACTGCACTTACTGGAATGATAGTTTCGTCGCCTGGATATTGGAATGATTGATTATTATTTATCTTAGTATCAAAAAAGGTTGTAAACAGCGATAAGCCGCCTCTAGCACATGCCATTTTAGTGTGAAAGTTTGTGTCGTCAGGGTCCAGACCTCACATATCACTTCTGGTCAGGACGCAGGATGTGAAAGGTACCAAATCGACCAACCGTAAGTTCCATTTTATAGAATCGATTTTACAATTTTTTTCGAATTTCTTCAAAAACGAGTAGGTCTTATTATTTGCTCCTTGAAATAATTTGATGGGGCTTAGTTGACGAATTTTCAAAATGGCTTCCTCTAAAATACCTCTAATTTTGCTTATTAGAAATAAATAAGCAGTCCCCATGGTTAGCAATAAGAAACAATGAATAAATAAAAAATATTAACAAATTTTATTTGTAATCGAAGGAGAAAAAAAAGGAAGAATCTGAACCGAGACCACCTGTGCCAATCGCATTTATAGGTATACGGCAGGGGTGGCCAATTTTTCAGTACATAGGATCAACTTTTTATCTTAAAAGTGTGTAGCGATCGTCTTGTCATAGGTGTAGTCTAAAGGGTGGGTAGGGGTGTGAAATGCATACTATGTTTATACACCGTGTTTCAATACAAGGTGCATTCCAGCGAGGTATGGGTTGATTAGTATGTTGAAAACTATTTTTCATTTTGGAGGTAAGAAAAAAACTAAGAGTTAAACAAACTATTTAATTAATATCATAAAAATTGTTTGTTTATTTTTATACTCTACATCTTCGAATTCAATTTAATTTTTTTTTCAGAACTTTAATTATTTGAATATATTAGAAGTATTAATTTAAACAATAGTAAATTACTTACAGTTTTGATTTTAATATGTTGTTTGTTTATACGGCCCACTTTGAAGCGAACAAATTATAAATAAAAAACAGAACGTAGTAAAACAAAATTGTCTGTTTGTTTGTTTTTTACTTTCCAAAGCATTCCAATGTACTGTTTAATTTAATTTTATTCAATTTAGTAGAGATTCATGTTCCAACCAGAAAAAGTGTGGTTTTCATGTCATTCCGGAAAAATCCAAAAAATATTAATTTGTTGAGAATGTAATGCTTTATATATCGATGTTTTAATGATTCATAATTCATTTTATTATAATTATTAATATTATTATTGAAAGATTAAATTCGGAAAGGAAGTCTGGAACATGTCAATTTACACTAGAAATGTTCATTTAAAATGTTATTCCTTACCAACTAGGTGAGGAGAGTACTGTTTATACGTCTGCATGAAATGCATATGTAAGAATTTTTTTGTTTTTAGGTGAAAAATGCAAGGCGAGGTGGAACAACATTAGAGATAACTACAAGAAGTCGTTGAAGAAATTACTGAAAGCAACACAACAGCAAAAATGTATAAAACCATATAGATTTTCATGGCATTTGAATTTTTTGAGAAAGCATATGAACGATAGAGAACCTCTTTTAAAATTGGATCAAAGTTTACAGCTGTCTGAAGATAAAATGGTTGATGATGATGATGAGTCCAAGTCACAATTACCCCCCGAAGTCCTCATTAAGGAAGAAACAACACAGGAAGACAACGGTAGCATTACACCAGACTCTGAACCAGTTCTTTCTGTCCCTACGACTCAATCTGGAGCTGTCAGGAAAAGAAAATTAGTTCGCGAATCGCCTTCAACTGTCCTTATGAAATATTTATTAGAAAAGAAGTCGGCTAAAGGGACGGGGATACAAGGGCAACCAACGGTCAACTTGAAACACCCCATCGATGCTTTTTTGTTCTCACTGTCTCCTAGCTTGAAATCACTGTCGCCTCAGTTATTGACGCTGGCAAAATCCGAAATATTCGCTTGCGTTCAGAAATATGAAATGAAACTGCATAGTTCAAAGAGAAATAGTGCAGTGGCTAACAATATGGACATGCAGGCTACTTCTTCAGAGGAAGAGGAACAACCACTAGTGAGTATATTCAGTAAATTATTGAAATTATTCTTAATTATTAATATATTAAACTCACAGCTTTTTATTCAATATCTGGAAAGTGTTTCTTGATTTAAAAGACAAGAAGGTCCTGGAAGGCAACGCTTGCGTAGCTTCTTTGCCCCATGTAGCGCCTGTAGGTATTGTGGCAATATCCAACTTTTACAAAAAATATTAAAGTTGTTGATCATATTTGAGTATAAGTTGATAAGCCAAGACATGGTTACTATTTTATAATAATTAAACAATATAATGTGGTTTATACACAATACCTTTTGTAAATTAAATGTGGTTGCTGGTAAAATAAAACAATAAATTGTATTTATTTAAAATGCAATTTTAATAGAATTTTCCAAGATTTCTATTCAATTGTAGTTATTCAACGTTTCATTATTCAATTAGAGTCTTATTGAGGTCTAAAATCAAAACCAACAAATAGTTGAGCGCACAATTTACTTTTCCGATAAAAATAGAATAAATAATTGAGATATAAGCAATAAAGTAGAGGTATTTGAAGAAATATAAGCGAAAGGAGTGTATGGGATATGCTAATTTGCAACTAGAACCATATTATACTAATCTCCATCTTTCTTCTAACATCGAGCCAAATCAGATGAGCTTTTGATATGCCAAAGAAACTTAATTTTTGAATGTATAATAAACGTAGAATAAGGTATTTGACAAAATAAAACTGAATCATATTTATTGCATTCTCCAACTTTCTTCGAAAATTGAGTGCAAATCGGAAGTACGGTAAAGACTGGGCTAAACCGATACCACAGATCGTCTACATACATCAGTGAAATGACGTCCGACTAAACAGAAATCTGCAAGATCAGTCTTTACACAATCCTCCCATCTACGTTTCGGTCTACCTCCGGATCGTTTACCCGTAGGTTCAGTATTTTTTAACGTTTTTGGGATATGTTTGTTATTAAGCCCTACAACCATGTTCGTCTATTTTATTCTCTGAAATGCTATAGTCTTAATTAAATATACATGAATTAAAGTATTATTATGTATAAATGATTGACCATATTATTTCAAATTTTTAAGAAGATGGTCAGGAGTGAGGTCAAAGGAAAACAGCAAATAGTGAAAAACTATTTATTTGCCAACTTTGTAGAGCTTAGCTTGTTTTCGTATCGTTTTAGCCCTGATGAAGTTCTAAAAAGTGGACCGACGTTTCGGCAAATAAATAAAAAACAATTCTTTTGTGGAATTATTAAGACATCTTAACAGTGATACAAAATTAAGTACATATTTTATTTTATAAATTTTTCTTATAATCAAACTATTTTTTTTTTGCTTGAAGAATGTTCGTAAGTGGAAAAACTGTTCTATATATGCTCTATTCAGAGGTTTCGACCACTGGTCGTATTTTTCCATATTTTCAAACTGTCATTGAATTTTAACCAACTAAAGAAACAATAGTGTTATTTATTTCGAACATTTAAGGAATTACCAAGTTCTGCGAATTTCAGATTTTTAACTCTTCTATGGAAGATAAAAGCGTAAATAAACTTTTGCTAAACATTTCTTGTTTTATTAATATTTTTGATTGCAAATATTTATTTATTGACATTTACAACTGTATATAAAATACAACAAGTAAATTTTAAGTAAGATCATAATGGTATGATTCAGCATGTAGAGAACCCTAAAAACATTTTTACAATATAAGTAAAATAATTAAAAGTACAAATAATTAAAACATTAAACTCATTAAATATATTTTAATATTTGATTTTAACGAAGTTTCATGTAAAAAATAAAAAATATTTGCATTAATGTCAAATAAAATTACCAAAAACATAGAATATCGAACAGCATTTGATGAACTTAAAATTAATAATAATTAAATACTAATTAAAATTAATATTAATAAAACATTGAACTAATTAAATATATTTTACTATTTGATTTTAACGAAGTTTCATGTAAAAAGGAAAACAAACCGATCCATCCTATTAAAAATTGTAGACGATTCCCACCGTAATGCAATTACCTTCATCCGATTTATAATACTGGCATTCAGGAATGGGAAAAAATATAAATATCAGTGGTCCTCAAAAAGATAATTTCACTCTTTAACGAAAACTCTCTCACCACTCAAACCCTCTAGTTTCTAATCTTGCATCCTCTTCCAATCCTGACAATCCTCCGAGGCGCCTCAAAAGAAGATGGCCATGATGTAAAATGACATTAGAGTGCTACCGATGGGTAGTTTCTCTACACGCCTGTAACACTCCAGTTTAACTTAGATCTGATTTACTAAATGTATTATAATGTACTGTTGTAAATAGCAATAAATAAATATTAAAAAAAAAACTCTTTAACGAATTAGGAAAAATTTATGAGAGCTAATATATTTTTTAAGATATAATTTATTAAATAATTAATTCACCATCATATATAGATTTATGTAAATACATAAAATATTCGTACATTGTTTTCTTATAATGTTTTAGAATATAAGACGCGTAATTTAATTTTAAATACGAATCTTCGTTTATTTGGTTCATAAATTGATTTTTAATAAGGTTGTTATAACACAACGTTTGTTCATATATACATGAAATACAAAATTAAAACCTTGAATCATACCCAGAGAGCATGATATTCGTAATAATTTCGTCTTCCCTAAATTTTTAATACCAGTTAGCAATCATCCTTTGAAAACAAAGTCTATTTTTCGTTTCTTTATTTTGACAGCAAGATGTATGCATTTTCTGTGTATGTGATTTCCAGGTATATGTATTTGATAGCTGAATCAATTTTATTCCAATTCCGAACGGACAATGTCTTGAATAGATGAACCCCGTTCGTTGTGCCCTTGAACACTGTCATTCTTCTTTTCTAGGAGGTCTTCAATTTCCAGGTCCGAAACCAAAGACACGACTTTAGCTTTTGCAAGAGCTTGATTGTACGGTGAGAATTTTTTTACAGTTGCTGCCAGACCTTGAAATATTTGGTCGATGTCATCGAGCGATTTCCTCTCATTCATTCTGTGATCTATAATGTATTCCATCATAATTGCAGAAGCAGTGGGTCTCCGCATCTTATTCGCAGAAACGTGCTGCCTTCGTAACCTGATTGCAGAAGCAGTCTGCCTTCGTAACATTATTCGGGAAGCTGGAACATTTTCTTTGGGAATACATTTTTTGAACGTTAGGGAGTTTGCAGGAGTTGGCAAAGGTTTGTTTGAATCTGAAGCATCTGTCTCCACGGGACTTCGCGGAGAATTTTTTTCTGTTTCTCCAATATCTGAGTTATCGCTCATATCAACATTCACTGTGGTGGTATTCCCTCTGGGGTTAAGATGTGGAAGCAAAAACGACATTTCTTCCTCAAATTTCCATCTTTTTATCTTCTTCGCTTCTTGGCCGGGTCTAGTATCTTTCCTTTTCTTTATAGCTCTCCTATAACAGTCTCTGAGATTGTACCATTGCTTTTTGCAGTCAATCGCTGAAAAATAAATAAACGATGATCAGTAAATGATTGGGACAAAAGCTGATTCAAGCAATTGGAACTTTATTGTATTTATAATGAGATGTAGATAGTTGACCGTAGATTAATAATTGGAGAAGATGGTCTGGGGGTGCGGTAAGCAAAAATAACATAAATAAACAAAAATTATTTATTCATATCGACGTTTTGACCTGAGTGTCAGGTCTTCATCAAGCAACTTGGTTTTTAGAAATCGGTTTTTCATCAAAATGTTTGTGCTATATTTTGAGGACTTTGGGGCAGGTGATTTGTAGGTCTGCACAGCTATATATATAGTTTTCACTGATCTTTTGCAGAGGCTTCAGGCTTTACTATTGCCATCGTTTGGAATTAACATTTTCAAAATGTATGCCGCTATGAAAAGATAAAAAATATACATCAATATCTTTATGTTTCTGGCACACTTGAAATTTTCCTAATTGGATAGGAGCCATTGATTGTAAGAATATCACAATAATATACAGCTCCTTTGTTTCCCAATGCTTCAAACATGTTTACTAAAGTAAAGTTTAAAGTGAATCTCATAATACTCTTTAGTGAGTATTATTTTGGTTCTCAAAACTACCAGCAGATAATAAATGCATCAAACTTTACTTACGATTTAAAAGTAAAGGAACGAGTTAGTTAAAAAAAAATATTGTTAGGTCTTTTTGGAATTAAGTTTGGGATATACTTCCACTCTTCATTTGCTATAAAAAAAATTTCAAATGGTTATTATAACTTTTGGATTTTATTGACAGATGTTTGCTCAAAGTCCGTGAAAAACAGTGATGAACGCAAGTTTCAAAATCGTGAAAGTCAGGGATTTGGTTAAATCCCTGACCTGAGGAAAACTGAATGTGTCCGGTGGAAGAAAATTAGCACAAACTTGAAATTTCAGGCTACGTGTAATGTAGTAGTAGATGAACCTTTTACTTTAAGAACTAATCTTTCTGAAGCATATTCAAAAACACAACCTGAGAGCATTAAAAATCAGCAATTCTGTCTCAAATATTTCAAACTTTACAAAATAAAGACCTTAGTTATACTCATGTTAATAATTAGTATACACCACATTATTGCTATTAATTAAATAATAATAATTGGTAATTTTAATTACCTTCTTTCAAATGTTGATGACTTACGCGGATTGTCGAATCTTCAATTAAATCTGTAAATATTACTCATGAAGTTTTTCAGGTTAGTACTACGTTTGCCGATTTTGTTCTGCCATCATTTTGGCTGAGTGTATTAGAGAAGCAACTAACGAATATTTGTCTACTAAATCATTATTTAATTCAGTCCCATTTACGTTTTATCTAACGTGATTAGGACATTTTTATCGTTAGTGAAACTATTTAAAGTTGGCTTCCTTAGATACTATGTAAGTGTAAAAGTTAAAAAAAAAAATTTAATTTTACCTCAAGTTTCATATAAATTATTAATAATATTTCATGGCATTTAACTGACAAACAATAGGTATTTTTTTTGTTTTATATCTTGGTATTTTAAAAAAAA
>NW_027111933.1:820110-823570 GCF_000696795.3 Halyomorpha halys | reverse complement strand
TTTTGTTTATTCAATAGTTTCATAAGGATTTTAAATTATGCAATTTTGTTTTGTCACTTTTAGAAAAATATTATGTTTAATAACCTCGAATGTACAAGAAGATTATTTCGTTTATTCAACAGTCCCATTGGGTAGTATATTTTAAATCTTATTTTGGTCATAAAAAGAAGTATGTTATTTGTTTTATTTTTTATTCATTGACTTATTTTATTTTGTATATATTTATTTATTTTTTCTCATAATTAATTTGTACTAATAAAATGTTATCTTATATATATAATTTTATCTGATAATATTCTATTTTCAATCTCTTTCTTATTTTATTTTAATTTTGTTCTTTTGTTTAAGAAGGATTTTATTTTGTAATTAACTCGTATTTATAGTATCATTTTATGTACCTAATATTTCCAGAGGGCATACATTTTCATTTCATTCTTATTATTTCATTAGCCTTTTTTTTTTTTTTTTCTTCTTATTTTATCTCTTTTTTGTTTTGTTTTTTAAGAAGTTAATATGTTTAAAAATATTCTTTTCTTTTTTAGTTATCTTTTGTACTTGTTTTCAAAAAAATTATATTATACCAAGAAACGTGAATAATTTGAATTGCTCAATGAGACACTGTAGTCTCAGAGCATCATGGTTTATTGTAAAATTGTAAATAATTCAAGAACAATAAAATCTCTCTCTCTCTAATTAAAAGTATCCATTGATACTGCACAGAATGCATCTAAAATACTTGTAACCTCCGAGTCAGCCCTGGGAAAAGCGACGTAGGCAGCTACGGCAGAGTACAATACAAGGTAAATGTTTCAATAGTGTGGGGGCTCCACTACCATATTTTGTAAAAAAGAATTAGAGATATTTTACTAGGGTGAAAGCCCCTTCAGAAAAGGATTGTACGAACTCGAATGTGTAGTTATTGAGTTCGTGTACTCTAGAATTATGATGGAATAATTTTTTTATCATATATCATATACTTGTAGACAGTTTATAATATAGAGAACTCATTCATACCATATTTACAAAGATATATAGATTAAATAATAAATTAAAAAAAATAATAATAATGAAACAATATTAATGTAAAATAACATCTTGAACATATGATGAAATAGTGATGATAATAAATAGTATTGTTAATATTAGTAATAATAAATTGTATCGATAATTTTATTAATAATAAATAATATTGTTAATATTATTGATATTGATAATGATAATAATTGATATAGTTAATTATATTATAACTTCATAAATAATATTGCTTTTTACAGCTTACCTGATTTATTCATCAAAACACCAATTTCCTTCCAAGCACGTTCCTTCTTATCAGTGTCGCAATATTCTTTTTCTTCTAAGTTATACAGAAGAGGAAAATCTCTTACACATTCTATTAGCTGTTCGGCATCCATTTTCATGAAAATATAAACCACATGAATACTGCATTAAAGGTAAAATGCGACTGATGTAGCGGACGGTGTCTGAAGCATTCCCCCACTCTACGGCAGGCCTTGTCAGACACGTTCCACGTTGCGTGTCAGACAACATATCGTTTTAGAGGATGCCCATTCTTCTTAGTGAGACACGCGCCGTGTAGGTCCGTGTCGGACACGCTATATCTGCGTTGTTTCTATTAAATACGCCACAAAATATAAAATCAGACTCATTTCGAAATTGAAATAAAATTGAAAAATTAATTTTTTTTTTTTAATATTTGTTTGATCCGATCCGTTTCGTGTCGTATTATCAAGTTAATTGTTTGGCTGTGACAAATGGACATTTAGACATGGGATGACTTAATCAGTTAATAAACATTTTGGCTACATGGCTTATATTTAAATACAGACAACTATTGGAGTGGAAAAGATGGTTGGAGTTATGATCTGCAAAAAACACGAATAAACAAAAAATTATTTATTCATGCCGATGCCTCCACCTGGTTTTCAGGTCTTCATAAGGGCTATAAAACAAAAAGAGATAACTACCATCACTCAGAGAAACTTACAAATAAACAGAAATTATAAACTAACAAATTTCGAAATATTTCTATTTTATTATTCTGAAGCCTGAAACGTTATTTGAAGCCTTATTATAATAGAATTAAAGTATTTTTTTTAAAAAGGATATTATTATTAGCCAATGTAAGTAAGTAATTGTTATCAATTTCAGTATTTATCATTCTATAGAGTTACATTTACTGCTACCTCAGTATTATTAATATATCAATACATTATTAATTACTATATACGGATACGTCAAGATGTAAGTTAAGAAACCACTTTTTCTTCTTTTTCACTGGAAAAATTGTTAAGTATTAACGACCAGAAAATAATTAAATTAGTAGAAGTGTGGAGTGATAGTGTATCTATCTGGTTTCCGCCATCCTGACGAAGGCCTGGAGCATTGTTGGTGAGTTAATTTCAAATAATTTTTCTTAGTGAATCATTAATTCTGAAGATCACTTTAATAAATACAGGCCATTTAAAAATTTATTTTTGTGCCACACACGAAAATAAACGGTCTAAGCATCAGGTAGTCTGAATCCAGAATGAATAAGAATAGTTTATTCACAAACATCTAAAGGTACCTCGACACGTTTGTGAATGCCCAAGCGTGTGGATGGGTTATTAGGATTGGCTTGTACGCGAGTTGGCCTGAATTTGATGTCGACACGTCGGTTGTCAGTTTGCATTGTTTTATAACTGTCAAAAGATTATTTGAGCTCTTCGTATTTTAATTATTTAAAGAATTTCTTCAACCTTTGGATTCAATAATTAACTCTGGTTTAATGTTGTATATTTAAAAATTGTATCGATTCGGGCTAAATACATTGTTTCTAACCTTTTTTAATAACATCAGCAGTTTATTATTTATTTAACATAGCATAAATATATATTTATGAAAGCATTATACGTGTAGGTTATTAAATTAAAACGTTGAAAAAAAAGAAGGTTGAATTTATAAGTTGTGTATTGCTGTTTATATGAATTGTAAAAAAAAATTCAAAAGAACAAAATAAGTGTGTGGATACGGATGTTTGTTGCTTCCTTTGTTTACCAAATATTTGTACAAGGCTTGGATTTGTGGCGAGTGGCGAAGGTGTAGATGCGTTATGGCCAGTCACGTTTAGTATTATCACGAGTACTAAGGATTATACACACGTCGACTGTGCTTCAGAAAAACCAAAGTGCATCTTGTACGTACCCTCAGTTAAGATATTATTTAGTCAATTATTAAATTTATTTAATAATATATATTTTGTTTTATCAGTTCATTACTAATTACTATGTTAGTTAATAAATTTTTCTATTTATTTTTTACTTCTTCACTATTTTATTTATGTTTTATGTTACTTTGTTTACATGGAAGTCAATTTAGACCTATACCTTAACATTTGTTTTATTTACACTTTATACTTTACATTTTATATGGAAGTCAATTTAGACCTCTACCTCAAAAT
>NW_027111933.1:809448-819960 GCF_000696795.3 Halyomorpha halys | reverse complement strand
ACTTTATACTTTGCACTGTTTTACATTTTATACTTTTAACTAATTTGTATGTTTTTATTTTAGCCCTGATGAAGACCTATACCTTAACATCTGTTTTATTTACACTTTATACTGTTTTACATTTTATACGAAAGTCAATTTAGACCTCTACCTAACATCTGTTTTATTTACACTTTATACTTTACACTACTTTACATTTTATATGGAAGTCAATTTAGACCTCTACCTCAAAATCTGTTTTATTTACATTTTATACTGAACACTGTTTTACATTTTATATGGAAGTCAATTTAGACCTCTACCGTAACATCTGTTTTATTTGCACCTTCTACTTTACACTGCTTTACATTTTATATGGAAGTCAATTGAGACCTCTACCTTTACCTCTGTTTTATTTACACTTTATACTTTACACTGTTTTACATTTTATACTTTTACCTAATTTGTATGTTTTTATATTAGCCCTGATGAAGACCTTCATTATGAGTCAAAGCGTTGGCAATCAATTAATAATTTAAAACTATTTTTGTTTCCTTTACAACAGCCCTGGCCATCTTCTAAATCACATATGGTCATTTTTCGTTCCTACTTTTCCTGCATTTATTTTCAATAACTATATTTTTAATAATATATAAAATGTTTTTTAAGCAATACATCATCGAGATTATGTCGCCCAGGGAATGTATGTTAATACCGACAATGCATTATTTAAAAAACATTTTTCAAATTGTTGGCAAAATTAAATAGGTAAACCTCAGAAGTAGTAATAAATAGTAAACCTCAGAAGCAGCAAAAAACTATATAGTCTAATTTATATTTTGTGTTGTTTTTTATTTACGTTTTTTAGTGTATAGAAAGCGTCTTACCGAAAAATATTCCAGGTAATTAGGTTTAGTTTGACTAAACGTAAGAGTTTTCTTGTCTTAACGTTCATTTGGTTGCAAAAATATGTTCCCTACGAACTGCTCTTACTCCTTTAACAAATGAAAACGAATATTTCGAAAAAAAAGGATGTATTACTTGGCGCGCTCTTAAACGAACGCTGTGTTTTTGGCACGGCTGGATACTGTTTTGGTCTATAATATTCTATTTCAAAAGACATTTTATGACTATATTTTTCCCCCGGAAATCAATAAATACATTCGATGTAAATTCAGAACAAAAATATGTTTATTTGGAATATTACTGAAATTTCGAACTACCTGTAAATTTTGAGAAGTATGAGTGTATCAAATACATCGTTAAAAAATCTTTTCCTCACGAGAAAGTCGCGGCACAAACGTCTTTAAACGTTCCTGCTTAGTTCTATGTATGAAATGCAGGCATAGCTATGTAGATAAAATTTATGTTCACAAGTTAATTCCTTTTCATTATTGTTACAGGGGCCAATCATTATTGGAACTTCAGAACTAAGAAATTCTATCGGAGAGTGCCCAGAATCTGTATCTACGACACCTTCGTCTTCGCAAACCCCCATCGAACCGCCTCCCAAGAAAAAGCAGTCAGACCCAGCGGGAAGTCAAAGTGAATTTCTGAAATTGGCTTGTGAGTTATTATCTTCATGTTCTAAGCAACCAGAAGAAACGAGTGACGAATATCTTGAAGTCGCGAAGTTTTGGGCTAGTAAATTGAAGGCGTTGGTTCCAATGCAGAAAAAGTTAGCAGAAAGAGCTATTAACGAGATACTGTTCGAAGCTGATTTAGGTACGCTTCATAGGAACTCCTTACAAATCAATTATATTCGCGAACAACCTTCGGCTACGACACCTCATTCCTCTGAACTTCTTCCTGTTGTATCTAATCCTTTAAAGGATACAGAACCGCAGGTTATCAAACCTATAGTGCGGCGTTCACGTATTGGCGTTAGGATGTTTAGTGATACAGTTTCTTTTGGTAAAACAGATCTTGTGGAATCAGGTCTGTAAAGTTTTATTTATTTTTAAATTGTGATCAATGTTTTTTTATTTATAGATATGACATGAGTTCCAAAAGACAAATTTTAACTGAATTTACTGAATTAGGGTATCAGATATCTTAATTTTTTACAACCTTTTAGAAATTTAAATAAAAAATATCTTTAATAGATTAAAATAATACGACATAAATCTGACAGTTTTTGTTTTGCCAAATCGCCATTTTAGAACTGATTACAACAATTAATGGAGACAAAATTGTATTAATTTATGTAATTTCAAGTTTATCCATTAATCAAATTTTTTTTAAATTCCTTTTGAAATCTTCGTTTGTTTTAAGGAAAAACAAGCTAAAACTGCACTCTTGTGTAGTTTAGAAGCAAAACTTTAGTCTGCAAACCTCTACCCTTTGGGTCTCAACAGTTTAAACCATTCCTTACGTATTTACTTAAATACACCATGATTAGATTTCTGTTATTTAGAATTACATTTTAATTATCATCTTTCATTTTTCTAAGATAAATAAATGTTATTGTGTGTAATTTTTATATCATAACATATTATATTATTGATTTTCAAAGTAATTTATTTACATAAAGTATATGTTATTGTTATATAGAAACTTGGCGGTTTGAAATCATCTGGTTTTGTAAATATGACTATTCATAATATTTGTCAATATTTTTTTAATTTTAATATTACTTTTTTTGTAAATAAATGTATAGTCTTTTCTAGTATTTTGTGCCTTTCGATAAGAGAGAGTGTAATATCTGATTCAATAAAATGAATATATATAATGAAAATAATAAACAAATATACTGAATTTTTTTTTTCAATCCTCCCTCACAAACACACACACAATCACATATATATTTACACACTTGTATCAACTATAGGAAGATTCAATTATATTAAAAAATAGGCGAAAAATAATACCTTAATGACTCATGGATTATTTACAATTTGATTTCATTCTACTACACAAATATTACTTTATGTTCGTCCTGTGAATTACGAAAAATAATTAATGAGTATTACAATAATTTTTAATAACAAAATTAAAAACCTCTGTCCTTCCATGATAGGAAAATAAATAAATTAAAAATCATCTATCAACAAATAAATAAACACGTAAACGAACTCATTAAAAAAATGATAAGTTAATAAATAATTAAATATGATTTCAAACGACAGGCATTTCAATTTCTTCCATTAAAACCTTCTGCAGACGCATCCTTGCCGAGAGTTTCCTGTTTTTGGGGATATCTCGAAGATGAGGTAAGAGGCTCATGAGGAAATGGTAGTCCTCATCATCCTCAAAATCTTCTGAGGTTTTCCTCATCTTCTGCATCCTTTCAAACTGCTCCATTTTTCTCATTTCCAACTGGAGGAACTGATTGATTACTTCTGATTCATATTTCGTCTCTAATTTTCTCTTTGCCTGGTAGGTGTGATTTTCAAATAGCTTTGAATTCACACCTCTGCGGGGATCTTCTTCACTTGAAACTGTTCCCGTTTCTTGCACATCAGTGCTCCCGTTACTAACCTCGAGGTCAACCATGCACATGGGTACCAAGATGTCCTCGTCTTCGCTTTTAACGTCCAATTGCTGAGACCCCTGTCCTGACGAAGATGGTCTATTGGGTCTGTCTTTTTTTCTCGTGAACATTTCAGCTATGAAGAGAAGCTGATCGTAATATTTCCAGCTGGAGTGTTGAGGTGTTCCGTCAGTCGTTTTAGTGTATTTGGAATGCTCTCTCCGAAAATTGTCTCTCAGATTTTGCCACCTTGCCTTTACGATCATTCCTAGAAAAACGAATATATATATATATAAATATCACTTAAAGTACTGAAGTACTGAAAACATGAACACTTATTCCGAATAAAATATACACTTTAAGTAAATGATGTGATTCTTATTATTATTGAAATTAAATGTTATACCTATGTTAAATTTGTTATCCCTTGCTGGCCTAATAAATAGATCTTGATAAAAACTTGACTTTTTATTGTAATATTTAAGAAATAGGATATTTCGATACATAAACTATTTATATTTTTATAATTTATGAATCAACTTGAATATCTTTGCTATAATATGTCCATCAATTTCAATAAAAATTACTCAATTATGTATCTATTGTTGTACATAAAGAGTACCCCAGGACTTAAGTTCATATCCCTAACCTTCAAATTTTTGGAATTTTCGCTTTTCGTTGGGTCATAACAGTGGCATGTGGTCTGTCTATTAAGAATATTATCGATTTTCTAAATCAATCTGGAAGACATAACTCATTATTTCTTATGGAAGAGTACCGTCTTACGCATTCTTATAGTAAGTTAGATTTTGAGATGGTACACACATTTTTCATCCAAGGTGTACTAAAACCTAAATTATCCAAAAATCATTTTTTTTTAAAATTGTTTTTGACGATTTTCGTACACATAATGGAGGAATTTATCTTAAAATTATGATGAAGGATTATCATAAGAAATCGAATTCTAAAACGATTTTTTTATCGTGATAACTGTAAAATGTTTTAGGTTTTTGACGATTTACTCCTTCAGGTCACGTCGGACCTAAATAGTGCCTGTTATAAATTTGTCTTAAAAGTTGATTATCTGTCAAAATCTGCAAAAAAAAAAAACCTCAGCTCATTGCTAATTCCGGAATTAGGTTCGCTAGAGAACTAGAGAAGGTTAATAAATAAACAGTAGCCTTAAATAGTAGACCACATACCAAGGCTTATGACCCAGCCAAAATCAAATCAAAATTCCAAGAATTATAGAGCTTAAGAAGTGGTGAACCTGTAACTGTAAGAGTTTATATATTTATACATAATGTATTAATATTTATAATGTATATATACAATTATTTATGAGAATTTTTCCTACCTGTCGTGTTCATTTCCTTTGCTATTTCATCCCAAAGTTTCCTTGCAATATCTCGGTTGTGATAATTCTTGCACTTGATATCCCATAGCGGTTTTCGTTCCTGAACCATTGATATTAGTTTATCGTTGTCCACCATTTCAAAGAGAGCTCAACTATAATATTTTAAACATAAGCATTGACGTATGCTCCACCCTTGGAACTATAGCTTACACTGGCGAAGATTGGCTACAGACACTGGCTCGTATCACTCCGGCAGTCTGCCGATCGTGGCCGACCGTGCCAGTGTGGCTCCACTTAGGAATGGGACAAATCAGATAGAACTGGTCTGTGTATGTGATCATTTCGAAATGTTTTCCATTGTTTAAGTTCGAATAATACAACTATATTCGCAGAGTCATTTAAAATATTTCAGTGAGATCGTACAGTGCTATATTTTTAAGGAACTTGCGAATCAGTTGAAAGGACTCATAAAAAAATCACCTCCCGGAGTCCCCTCACCTTCAGATATTATGGTAAGTGTTTCCACAGAACGAGCATCTCAATACAAAGATGACTATTTCACTAAGACCTTCAAGTACCCATGGTAGAAAAAGTTAGTACTCTTAGTATTTGAATTATGTTTCTCCTTCGCACGATGTATTTACTAGTTCATGTCTAATCTGTTTTAGAGGAATCAGAAAAAATATATGTAAAAAAATAAATCAATGTTTTTTTACCTATCTGTCCTCTTCATTGATTCTATAATTCTTGGTATATGCTAAGACAAAATTAGTATTAAACAGGTAGGTGGTCCTGATTTGTTCTTTGCTCATTTAATATCATTATTATTAATTTTATTTATATTTATTCTTCATGACCTATATTTAATCTCAACTTTTTTCTTCATTTTCCGTCTGTAAGTGTGTTTAAATTTTATGTCCCCACATGTAATTTTTTGTTTGTCGTTTTTTTTTTGTTTTATATACCTCTCCAATACTTTTTTAACTGTATATTTACGTATTTTTTAATTTTTTATTACTGCCATTGTTACGTATTTTTTATTCTTATCATTGTTTATTCAAGTTTATTTTATATTAATACTATTTTATGTCTTTCTTCCTTTTATTTATATATAATTTTTACATAATATTTATCCTACTTTAATTTACCTTATTTTGTATTATTGTTGTAATGTTCTTAGTTGTTTTTTGTATCTTTTTAGCCCTGATGAAGCCCTGCAAACTAGGGGAAAATGTTGGACCTTAAATAGTTAAAAATTATTTGTTCTTTAGATATTTATACTATGATAGAATTGTTCGCTAAGGTGTTCTATCGTTCTTATTTGTAAAAAAAAAATACTATACAACCTTCGAGTTTCACTTCAATGGAACATACTGTCTCTAATCTTAATATAAATCTCCTTACGATAAACAAACATTAACTTATGATCATAGTAAATGCTGATAAAATCCCTTGTTGGTAAGCATATTAAATATTAAATAATCCTAAACCTCAAAAAATTAATAACTAGTTCAGAAAAAAAATAGTTTAAAATTCAGCTGTAACTAGAAGTAAATGTAAACTAATTTTTCCATCGGATTTTATGTAAAAATGTTTCAAAAATATTATTATGAAGCTTACCACTCGCTAAGGAGGCCGTAGTACTGTAATAGAATTCTTACTGTTCAATATTTTTAGAGATACAGTTTTTCCAAGTTCAATTTCTTTTCTTCAAAACACGAACAAAAATCATATAGTGAATTTATTTTGGCAAATATAAAAACTACAGTTCATATGAACTACGAATTTAACGAGCTTCAAATTGAGGCCAGACGGAACTCTTTAAGGCCAATATTTTCGTAAATATAATATGTTTAGCAAATCACGAGAAATTAACACTACGAATTCATTCGGGTAAATATCTTAGATAATGCTACTCTTACGGAAATTGTCAATATAAACTACTTTATAGGGGTATTCATGATCATTAGTTTGACATATTAAAGCGTGTTAAATGGAAAAACTCATGTTAAATGGAGCAATATTTCCTTCTTTCACCATATTAAAACGATATAACATATAACATGGTTGAGAGCCTGTTAATAGATCTGTTAAATAGGAATGACGTCATGCAACAGGCCAGCTGAGCTCGTCACCATTTTGTGTTGGATTGCTTGCTCGTAGTTTGTGTTTTGATTGTGTTAGTATTGTTTCAGATGTTTTTGTAATTAATAAAGCAATGGATAACAATAATATTAGTGTAATGACAGTTATCAATTAGCTCATCTTGATTCTCTTCCTCACAAGTTAGATCAACAAGGCACTCAGTGAACAAACTTTCACACAATTTCCAAGTTTCACTCAATTTAGGCATGTTGTAAGAAATGACTTTAATCAAAACATAGAAGTAATCAATAACCTGAAGTTTTAGAAGGAAAGTTTATAAAACAAGTTGCAAAACTCTTATGCATTTAAAATTTAATATGATTTTAAATAGAGCTGTTCACAATCCTATACTTATAAAATTTAACATAATAAAACATTTTATATTTAACACAACATCATGAATTCCCCTCATGTTGTATTTAAATGGTTTCAAATAGTGCAGTAATAGACATCTCTACGCTAAATTTTTGAGATATCAAACGTGATTCAAAATATATCCTTTTTTCAATGTATGGAGCAAAATTTCAAAATAGGGGAAAACATATTTATAATATTCGCTCTAGGGATAAGAATACTTAAAATTAATCATATTTCACCAAATTATGTGATAGTACATTATCAATCAATTTCTTAAAAAAAAAGGTTTGGAAAAATTATATTTCAGAAAATATTGTATATAAAGGGTTTTATTGGAGATCAATTTGAAGCTCATTAAATGTACCATGAAGTAGTTTATGTTAATTATTTTTCTTGAAATATTACTTTTAGAAGAGGAGTTTGTTATCCCGGAGGAACAGTTTGGCTTCACTGCAGCGAGATCTTGTAGGAACAGCATATTTTTCGTTAGGCAGCTCATAGAAAAACGAATGGAGAAAGGAAGAGCTGCACACATAGCTTTTAGAGACCTAGAACAGGTTTATGGCAGTGTAACAAGGCATAAGATGTGGGAATCTCTTAAGGGTGCTGGTATTAGTATTGATTTAATAAATGCAGCGAGGAGTCTGTAAAGAGAAGACGAGTACAGAGTGAAGCTTGGCTTTCACTAGTCTGAGCCTTTTTCTGCACCCAATGGTCTTAAGCAGGGATGCAGTATGTCCCCAACCCTGTTTAAAATTTATTTTCAACAGGCAGTAAAGGAGTGGAGCTCGCAATGGGAAGGAAAAGGCATTGGCATCTACGGACATATGCTGTTGTGTCACATATATCAGAGATGGCATGGAAGAAGCGTTGAAGGCCCTGAAAAAAGAATACAGCCTGTGGGGTCTACAAATAAATTTTGATAAGACCCAATACCTGCCAGTAAACTGTGAAGAGGCCTTAGATTAATGGAACTGTGAGTAAGAAGGTGAATCGGAACCAGAGGTTAGGAGGAGAGCTGCCCTATCAAGAAGGCTGACTAGAATGTTACACACAGTCCTTTGGAATAGGGTCATCTCAACGGATAACAAAAGGAATCTAATTTTTAGGAGTATTGTTGAGTCCTCACTTAACTACGCCACAGAAACATGGACACTTAACCCAGGACTCTACTCCAAACTACAAGTGGCAGAGATAGGTTTCTGGAGGAGATGCCTGACGATTTACCCGCCTGGATAGAGTCAGGAATGTGGTTATTAGGAGCTGGCTATGGGTGACCGAAGGAGTTCCGCAGAGGATTGGAAGGAGCAGGCTGCAATGATATGGGCACTGTCGGGGGATGTTAGAGCATAGGTGCCCGAAGGGACTTCTGCAATGGGAACAACCAGGAAGACGGAGGAGAGGAAGACCCGAACCCGGTGGAAGGACTGCGTAGAGGAGGACATGGCCAGCAGTGAACTTGAGGAGGAAGACCGGTGGGCCAGCAGGCAACCCATTGAGGGAAAAAAAACCTTCAAAAATTTGTATTTTTAGATTGATTTTTATTAATATATTCTTGTTTGAGAGTGGTTTAGTTTATTTAAAAACAAATTTGATGCTTTTTTTCTCAACTTTATTCTTTACAAACTTTCCAACGTTTCGACCCTCATGTCATTCTCAAGGATACCTACGGTACCTTGTAATGCCCTGTAAAATTGTACGGTACAATTACAGTATGTAAGTGAAGGAAATAATGAAATTGTTATATAAAAATAAAATAAAAAAAATAAAAAAACTTTTTGTAGGTATCCTTGAGAATGACCTGAGGGTCGAAACGTTGGAAGGTTTGTAAAGAATAAAGTTGAGATAAAAAGGATCAAATTTGTTTGTATGTTTATTAAGGTTATTACTTTTCATGATTTTTGGCTGAATATATTTGCAATTGTTTCTCATTATTTAGAAAAAATATTGTTATTTAAAAAGTGTATCTCGTAAAATGTTAAACGTAATGAGTTCATTAACGGCTCAAAAATTAGCTAATTTACTCTACTTTACAAAAAAGAATTTGGCTTCATACGCTTGGTAGTTTTCAAGAAATTGAGCATTGAATCAAAAATGGGTGAAAGCCTTACTTTATCTAGAATCAAATTATATCGAAGAAATTCGATGCTCAGTAGAATTTGTAGTTCTAGTTTAAGCAACAGAGATTCTTATTTATAATTATACGTATAAGATTTTAATATCGTTTTAGTTTAACAAAAACTCCAACTTTTCGTGACGGGTAAGGTTCTCATTGTTGGAGAGTTGAATGCCCGTAAATAATAAGTAAATACAAAAGCTTAGGACGGCATTACTGAGTTTGCTGATCTCATCGATACAAAAGGCATTGTATTCATACCTGTAACTTCCGGGTAACAATGACTCCGGGTTTCCTTCCTTAAAGTATCGATTTATTTTTTTTTATTCTGGGCACTGCTAAGTTCAGACAAAGGAGTTAGATATAGTGATCTGAGAGTTGCCTTTAAAGGGATATCAAACGGGTACAGATATTCTGAGTACTGTCGGTTTACTTTATTAACCATCCCCAGGCCTGGGAGATACACAGTCTCTGTTATGTGGAGGCCTGGATATTTAGAGGTAAAATAAATGTGTAGGCAGAATGGAATGAGTAAGTACATAAAAATTGAAGACAAAATGAATACGTGTGCATTTCGAATGAATACATGGAAAGCTTACAACTTAAATATTAGAGGAATACAAAGAATACTTTTAGTTTCCTCTCTAATTCCTCCCTACTTTGACTAGGGCTGCCTGGTGTATGGTGGCCTCTCTGGTAATCTTGAATTTGAACATAAACCTCTTATGAATTGCGCAGTACGATTTATTTTCGGGATCACCGGAGATACGCACATAACCCAGTATTACAACCAGGTGAAATGGCTCTATCCATCCTTCCGATGCCAGTATTTCCTAACTTCTTTTCTATTCCAAGTAATTAGTACTCAACGCCCTCCTATATCCTAGAAAACCTGTAATTCAAATTGTCAGTCCAATCCAATCCTACTAGACCTCCTTATCTCACCGAACTGCTGCTTTTGATAAATCATATTTTACCCGAGTTGCATATCACTGGAACTCCATTCCCTCTAACATACGTTACGTACTAACCCTTCCCTCGTTTAAAACCCTTCTACTTAACTACCTTTTTCTTCACCAATCTAAT
>NW_027111933.1:805971-809093 GCF_000696795.3 Halyomorpha halys | reverse complement strand
TTACTCGTTGAGATAGTTGGTCTGCTACATCTTCTTACCTTCTGCCCCCTATGCTCGGCCCACTTTGAGTCTTCCTCTACTGTTAAATGCTTATGAAAGAAATTAACTTAAAGATGAGAAAATAATTTCACTGGATATAAACATATCTGAACCAAAGCTAAGAAGAGCTTTTTTGCTAAAACTTTTTTTTTACTTTTTTGGCCTAAAACATTGGATATAAAAATTGCACAGATTGTGAAAACATAATTGAAGCAATTTTAATTTGATTTATACTATGATGAAGGAGATAATCCTGAAACAGGGGAAATCTAAACTGGTACTGACCAGATTGTTATTACATTATTGTTATTTCGAGGAATGGTTTCTTCCATATAAACGTGAAAGATCTTAACTACGAGATCACTAGTAGTTTTATAGCGTGTTCTATTTTATGGTCTCTTTCCTTTTGAAGAGTGAAGTTCAGTGGACAGAATGTTCACAAAGCAAGGACGTTTGAGACTGTTGTTACAAAAGACCTTGACGCCAATTTGGCTGTAGTGCCAACTATGATAAAGATAGTTGCTTACGTACCTTTAATAAGTGAAGTATATTGCTTTATGGTCTAATGAAACTATTCATGCCTATGAGATTCCTACGAGTAAAATTAATTACGAAGCTTAAAGCCAACAACCCTATTATTCCTCAAGATAAACACACTCTTCCAGGAATCCCGCACAAAAGTTAGATTACATGCTGAAGGGAGTTCGTGTAAAGTTATTTTGTAATCTAAACTAATTTATAGCTCATTAAAGCCAAACTGAATGGAACGTGTTTCATAAAAGAGAAAAACCTAAAAAAAAAAACTGATCTAATTGTCATTTTCTAAACTTGATTAAGCTTATACCAGGAGGTAGTTTGAATGAATGGACTCAATTTGGGTTCGATGAAAGACATAAAAGAAATAATTTGTGCTAAACAAACACACAACATTATTAAACGAAAGAGAGTCAACATGACCTTCAATTAAATTACGTTAATAATACTAAAAAATACGTTAGTTACATTAAACTAATTGGACGCATACAATTACTGGATTTAGGTTGGACGGAGGTATTTTTCTATTTTATTTTAATATCTCTATTGAAATTTACAATGGTACATTATAATACATTCAGTAAATTTGATGTAAGTTTATAATGGAGAGATACAGGGCTGTAAACTACCCATTGGTAGGTAGCACTCTAATATCGTTTTTACGTTAGAAGGTCTCGTGGCCATCTTCTTTTTAGACGCCTAGGAGGGTTGTCAAGAATGGGAGAGGCAGCAAGGTTATAAACTAGTGGGTTTGGCTGGTTAGGGAGTTTATAACGGAGGAATGATATCTGGTTCGGGTTCTTTTGTATTATTTTGTTTATGACATAGTAAGGAGCATTGAGGATTTTGAATTTTAAGGATTGAATACGAGGGGAATTTGAAGATTTAGTGGAGTCCCAAACCTCAACTCCCTGTGTCCAGATAGGCCTTATTGTAGTTGTATAGATCATTCGTTTGTAGTGAATTGGAAGTTTAGACTGTTTGTCTAGTAAGTACTGTAATAGTCGGAATCGACGTGCAGTTTCCCGACTGTATTTTTCAGTCTTTTGTTAGGATTTCAAGTTAGTCGTTTGTTCAGATGTATTCCAATGTAGTGAATTGGTTCTAGATGGGTAAGCGCAACAGTAGAGTGGGATGTTAAGAATCCAAATTGGTGATCGGATGGGGGTTTAAATGTGTTTTATCTTCTTCCTTTCTTTCGCCGTTCTAAGTTGATTCTTTCTCTTCTTTGTAACCCTAACGTACGGGGGCTAGACTTATGACTTACTACTCTATTTCTTTATTCTTCTTCTTCTTAAAAAAAAAAATTAAAAATAAGATAACATTCATAATCAGTATAAATTGATACCAATTTTATATTATTATATCTCTGTTTTGCTTGAATAGTTGCACATCTAAAAAAAAATATGTTATTTTTATTAACTTTCTCAATACGTTGTTCCCTAGTCTAGGGCTTCTTTTTGATAACCTGGTTACCTTCATAAACGTCTTTAGGGCTTCGTCTGTATTGGAAATAACACCAGTTTGCGGTAATATCTTTTAAATTCATTCAATTCAAAATAAAATTAAAGATTTTTTTTTTTTTTTATGTCAAATGTGGCACTGTTTAAGCAAAGCTGCGATTTGCATTAATATTACTTACTATACAGTTTAATAAGGTAGTTGTTTGCTAATGAAAAAAAAGTCACTTTACAATGCATATATTTTAAAACTACTTTTTTTTTTTTCTTTAAATCCCCCTTCCTTGCCATCTCTGGCATACGGGGTGTGAGAGCAGTGGGGTAGTGCGCTGGGGTTTGCGCATGCCACTACTTCCTAGGATCACCAATTTTTTTTTGTCCTTTTTTATTCTTTTATTAATTATTCAATTATTTTTTTTTTTACTGTGGTGCAGCCTAGCGCTACGTCAGATGGAGCTGCACCTTGTCCACTGCATCCGTCTGGGTGCCTCCTGCAGTTACCAGGCTGGTCCAGCCCTCCTGGTCTCAGTCTGAGTCAGCTTCCTCATCTTCTGGTGGCTCGCCGATGTTGGCCGGTCAAGTCCTTCCCATCGAGTAATGAGTGGGGCCCATCACCTCCTTCCACCCGTAAATGAACTCCTTGAAGAAGGGATAATTCTCTTCTTCTATCAAACAGGGAAGGTCCGACTCGGCGAAGGCGTAAATCCCGGTCTTTCTCGACAGCCTGGCCCGGTGTCCTTCCATGGCAGAGCAATCTATTATTACGTGTTCTGCTGTTTCAGGAACTCCGCACGTTGGGCACCCGGGGTCGATGTTCTTTCCAAAGCTCTGCAGCTTTCCCCGAAACCCCCCGTGTCCTCTGGGATGGGAGGATCTGTGAGACACAATAGTTTGGGACGACCCATTTAGCCTTCAATCTAGAAAGGAGGTTGGGAAGAATTTTCTCAAAGTAGCGCCCTTCTGGCTTGCTACCCACCGTCCATTCCACTTCTGTATTGAGTCCTCTAGCAGTATTTTCTTCCATAAGTTAGGAGTCTCACCGATCCTCTCTCGGAGCTCCTCCGGCAGCGCTTCTAGTCCCTGCCTCTT
>NW_027111933.1:803366-804526 GCF_000696795.3 Halyomorpha halys | reverse complement strand
CTTTGTAACCCTAACGTACGGGGGCTAGACTTATGACTTACTACTCTATTTCTTTATTCTTCTTCTTCTTAAAAAAAAAAATTAAAAATAAGATAACATTCATAATCAGTATAAATTGATACCAATTTTATATTATTATATCTCTGTTTTGCTTGAATAGTTGCACACCTAAAAAAAAATATGTTATTTTTATTAATTTTCTCAATACGTTGTTCCCTAGTCTAGGGCTTCTTTTTGATAACCTGGTTACCTTCATAAACGTCTTTAGGGCTTCCTCTGTATTGGAAATAACCCCAGTTTACGGTAATATCTTTTAAATTCATTCAATTCAAAATAAAATTAAAGTTTTTTTTTTTATGTCAAATGTGCCACTGTTTAAGCAAAGCTGCGATTTGCATTAATATTACTTACTATACAGTTTAATAAGGTTGTTGTTTGCTAATGAAAAAAAAGTAACTTTACAATGCATATATTTTAAAACTACTTTTTCCCTTGCCATCTCTGGCATACGGGGTGCGGGAGCAGTGGGGTAGTGCGCTGGGATTTGCGCATGCCACTACTCCCTAGGATCACCAATTTTTTTTTCTTTCCTTTTTTATTCTTTTATTAATTATTCAATTAATTTTTTTTTACTGTGGTGCAGCCTAGCGCTACGTCTGATGGAGCTGCACCTTGTCCACTGCATCCGTCTGGGTGCCTCCTGCAGTTACCAGGCTGGTCCAGCCCTCCTGGTCTCAATCTGGGTCAGCTTCCTTATCTTCTGGTGGCTCGCCGATGTTGGCCGGTCAAGTCCTTCCCATCGTATAATGAGTGGGGCCCATCGCCTCCTTCCACCCGTAAATGAACTCCTTGAAGAAGGGATAATTACCTTCTTCTATCAAACAGAAAAGGTCCGACTCGGCGAGGGCGTAAATCCCGGTCTTTCTCGACAGCCTGGCCCGGTGTCCTTCCATGGCAGAGCAATCTATTATTACGTGTTCTGCTGTTTCAGGAACTCCGCACGTTGGGCCCCGGGGGTCGATGTTCTTTCCAAAGCTCTCCAGCTTTCCCCGAAACCCCCCGTGTCCTCTGGGATGGGAGGATCTGTGAGACCCAATAGTTTGGGAGGACCCATTTAGCCTTCAATCTAGAAAGGACGGTAGGGAAGAATTTTCTCAAAG
>NW_027111933.1:802309-802624 GCF_000696795.3 Halyomorpha halys | reverse complement strand
TGAGTCTTGGCTGCTGTCATACTCAACTTCCTCTTCACGCACCACTCTCCTACGAGACTGGCACACCTCTCCGCTTCTGTCTTTAGTCTAGATCTGCTGCTCTTGGCCACGATGACTCCCAGGTCGTCCACGTAAGCCGTGGCAAGGAACCCCTTGTCTTCTAGTTCCCCCAGCAACTCATCAAATACTAGCTTCCACAGAGCTGGTCCTAGGACCGAATCCTGCGGACATCCTCTTTCGATTCTTCTCTCGACTTCGTAGTAGTTACCTGATCCTGACACTCCTCTTATTGAGGTAACCACCTACGAGGGAGTA
>NW_027111933.1:798805-799981 GCF_000696795.3 Halyomorpha halys | reverse complement strand
TTCTACCAACCTCCTGTCGTGGCGGCATATATGCTGAAACCAGAGCGAAGGCAACTCTGCCCCACCTGACATAACATGCCGCCTGATCTGCTGTGGTGAATTGCTTCAGTTCCATACGTCGAGAGCAGGGTTAACGACCACAATCTAGAGCAGCCTCCTCTCGCCACTGCCTAAACCGACCACGCTCGACGTAGTTCCAAAACCTGTAACCTTATTCTTTCGACAACAAGGCTCCTGAATCGCCAATATGTCAGCACTTCGGGCGAGAGTTCTCAATTCGTCCGCGACCACTCGTCTCCGGCCCATATTGACCTGCAGGATATACAGCCTACGCATACCGGGTCTTCGCCTGCTTGACGATCATCTCTAGATGTACTGGGCATTCCCTGCTGTCGGATTATGTCGGAGATCTTTCCCTGCTCTGGCACTCGCCTTGGAATTCCTACAACACGAGGGTTCACCCTTCTTCTTTTCAGGGCACTCCTTAGCTTTGTGCCAGTCCCTGGGCACCACCTGCACGCCACCTCCTTTATACAGGCTTTTGCAGGGTGTCCGTATTCTTGGCACCGAAGGCAGAGCAAGGGGTCCAGGTAATCTCTGATGGTCAGGCTCCACCATCCTCCGCTGACGTCCCTCGCGGACAGGGTCATCAGTGCGAGCCTCATAGCTTGGTGGACCTCTAGCACCCACGTAGTTGTGAGCCCGCCCCTCGCGGGAGTGTAGAAGCAGGGTCTAAGCCACTCCCTCCTGTCTTTATCCTCCTATGGAGCCTCTATAGGGATTTTGTTTCCTCCTCTCTTTTACCGGAATTAGCACTGAAGGCCCAGCTCCCATCGTCTTCAGTTCCTCTACTGCTCTTCGGTCTTCATTCCCCTTTTCTCTTCCTTTAACCCTACACATGGCCGTACGTTTTAAGAGGATGCGGGCTTCTTCGTCGACTTTCCCTTCCAGCTCTTTTATCATGAAACCCTTTTCAGCGTCGGCGACACCCATTCTTTTTTCTTCTGATCATAAACCGCTCCTATCTGGGAGACCTTTTTACCAATGATCTTGTGCAGATCATCGGTATACATTGCTTCTTTTACCATTTCGGTTACAATTTCCGGGATAATTTCCCATTGGGCTTCCAGTCCTACTATTATATTGGCTAGTTCTCTCAGCTGGCCATTCAGGTAT
>NW_027111933.1:794887-798696 GCF_000696795.3 Halyomorpha halys | reverse complement strand
CTGCACGCCACCTCCTTTATACAGGCTTTTGCAGGGTGTCCGTATTCTTGGCACCGAAGGCAGAGCAAGGGATCCAGGTAATCTCTGATGGTCAGGCTCCACCATCCTCCGCTGACGTGCCTCGCGGACAGGGTCATCAGGGCGAGCCTCATAGCTTGGTGCACCTCTAGCACCCACGTAGTAGTGAGCCCGCCCCCCGCGGGAGTGTAGAAGCAGGGTCTAAGCCACTCCCTCCTGTCTTTATCCTCCTTTGGAGCCTCTATAGGGATTTTGTCCCAAAGATATCTCTCCAGGGTACTCCCGTCCCAAATATTGGGGACTCCTTTTACTTCCAGGCGAGGCCTGCGTGGCACAGTAAGGCTCCCCTGTAATCCTTTTTCCCTCAGTTTATCCCAGGTGAGGAGCGCTCCTGACCAGAACACTGCCCTTTTGGGTGATTTTTATCAATTGTATGTCCCCAATGCTCTTCAATTCTTCTTGGGACGGGAGTTCCTGGTATATATCTTTTGCAGTCCATTCCCTTGAGTGTGACATATGTCGCCGTCTCCTGGGGTTTAAGCGAAATGGCCGTAACGCTCGCAAGGACGCCAGCGAAGGTAAGTTTTTTCCTCTCCTTTAGCCCTTCTTTCGGAGGCACATCCTGGGCTGGTGTCTTCTTCTTCCCCCTCTTTCTTCGCTCGCCTTTTTCCCAGCTTCCGCTATTCTCTTCTTCGCCGTCTGTAGAGGTGTCCGATTTAAGGTTCCTTCCCCTACAGATTGGTGTCTGGCTGGACCTTTGGGGCATTGGGGCCGGTTCCGCGCCCTCATATTTCCTCCTCTCTTTTACCGGAATTAGCACTGAAGGCCCAGCTCCCATCGTCTTCAGTTCCTCTACCGCTCTTCGGTCTTCATCGGTCGTTCCCCTTTTCTCTTCCTTTAACCCTACACATGGCCGTACGTTTTAAGAGGATGCGGGCTTCTTCGTCGACTTTCCCTTCCAGATCTTTTATCATGCCAGAAACCCTTTTCAGCGTCGGCGACACCCATTCTTTTTTCTTCTGATCATAAACCGCTCCTATCTGGGAGACCTTTTTACCAATGATCTTGTGTAGATCATCGGTATACATTGCTTCTTTTACCATTTCGGTTACAATTTCCGGGATAATTTCCCATTGGGCTTCCAGTCCTACTATTATATTGGCTAGTTCTCTCAGCTGGCCATTCAGGTATTTCTGGATCCCATGAGATACCTTTCTCCTCTCCAAGTAACTTTTCACCCGTCCTTGAATTACTTCCGCCCTCTGGACGGGTCTTTCGATTTCTGGGTTGGGCTTTAGAAGGGACTCCTCCTCCCTCTCTCTCTTCTTCCTCTTTTTCCCTTTGGGGCTCATTTTTCCATCTCGACTATCAGAGTCTGTGTCTTTGTCGGCTTCACTGCCACTTCCTGAAAACAGTCTGACTTTTCCAGCCACCATTTTTCATTCGTTTGTCTCAACCAACGAAGTAGTTATTAGATGCTACAACGGCCAAGTCTCCCGCCATTGCAGCACTGGGGACGTGTGATGACGACGCCGGGGAACCCGCTTTCTCGTTCCCAATCGACGCCGGTACTGGGGTTCCGTGCCCCTGCACCGTAGTATGATTATTAATATTTCTCTTCATTGTATTTCGGAAATTAGCATTTTATACCTACTGCCAGGTAAAACACAGCCGCCTCTAACCTGAGGAACAAACGCTGACCAGTACCCCACTTATTCTAGGAACCGTCGCGTCTGGATTTGAGTCTAGTTTTGATCCACCCCGGGTATTTTATTTCCCCGGTTCCCGCCATATCTGGTGAGAATCCCCCTATCCGCCACCTGGGGAGGCGCCCGATAGGAGACTAGCTACTCCACACGAGAAAACTACTTTGTAACCATCTGTAAGGTTATCCTAGATCGATCTTTAAAAACGATGTTAAAATTATTCTACATCTCTCCCAGAGATAAAGTCGTGATAATATTTTTAAAGCTATTGAAATTAAATTTAACACTCTTGAAAAAAAAAAATTCTTTGTAAATACCAGGCTGGAAATAAAAAATATACAACCTTGCATTTTTTTTTATAAGCCCCATGGGTGCTTGTGGTGGAGATCAAGATGGACAAACGGGTTGAGGGAAACCTCTTTTACTGTATTGGGAATGCATTTGAAGAGTGGCTGAGTAAATTGGATATTTTGGATAAGAGGTAGTGTTTTGTGTTAGTCAAATGGTGTCGGGGTACACCAGGTTTGTTGTGTCAGTAATAACAAATGATTCATTTGAACTAACAATTAAAGTATTTTTAACCATTTGTACAAACGCCTAGACAAATGTGAGAACATTGATGACGCCTGTGAACACCATCAAAACTTGGATTTGTGGCTGTGGCTAAAGGCCACTCTTCCTCGCCGGTTAGTAGAGAGTAAAGTAGTAAACGTAGAGAGACACCATCATTTTATTTACTAATAAACACAACAATGTATGTTTAATTTTAAATAAATGTATAATTGATAACTTTCAATTGAGTTAAATTAATTTGCTTCTATACTATTTACTGGAGAAGCTCTAAGATCTGTATAAAATTATTAGGCTATATAGTATCCAGTAGTACCAAGCTCTGAGCACGAATTTTCCATTAAAAAAGATAAAAAAATAAAATAATGCTCTCTACATTTGGAATTGGTAAGGCTGAACTCGTCAAAATTCATTCGAGAAGAACAAATCATTGATTCAGAACTCCAAAGTGATCAGTAACAAATAATGTATTTTGTCCGCTTTACTCACGACTAGTAAATCGAAATCTGGTTTTATTCCAAAAAAATCTCGCCCTATCAGATCCATCTTGTAACTAAAAGAAATTTAACAACTCTATAAGATTAAGCATCTTCATTCTGCTTACACTTTCCAACTGCTTACTGCTTAAGTCTCTCGACTATAACTTCTGCTGGTCAATGACAGACTCTGTTCATGGAAAAACCTTTTGTAGAACCATTCTGTTCGATACCCCAACGATGCTATTTTGAAAGGATCCTATAACTAGCATTTAATTGCTAACAGTCCATAGAATGCTTAAAATGTTAAAAATAATTGCGTGAGATGTGTAAAAGCGGTCATTTTTTAGTTCTCATTTTATTATATACAATAATAACCTCCTGATATGGCGATCCCTTGATATTACTCAAATCCACACAGCCTTATTAAAGCCTTGAAAAGAGGTTAGATGGGAAGCTTCCTTCAGATTTTTTTAAACATGTACGTTTCAGGATGCTGACTCCTTTGATCCTCTCAAGATCTTGATCCGAAGAAGGGCGCTTCTTTATCTGTACTGATGTTCAGATTGGAGACCTCAACAATGAAAGGAAGCGGCTTTGAGATCGGATCTTTTAATTCCATTAGGAATATCTCTCTTTTTTTTTTCATTCGGACAGCTACCGAGATAAAATCTAAATTAACAGTAAGTCCGAAAATGGAAAAGTTAAAAAACGATTGATTGAATTAAACAAGTACAATAGCTGAAGACGATGCAGTGCTTAGAGGATTTCTTTTGAGGTATTAAAAGAGGAACCTTTCAATTGTCTGTTATTCTAGTTAATTAAATGATTATAGTTGACAATGCTTTCTCAAACATTGCATCACGATTTCCTCTCGAATTTATGAAGATTAAGAAATAAATTAAAAGACTTAGGGATTCATTGCAGTCGTATATTTATTTCATTTGATACAATCTCTAAATACGTCACAAACAAAAATACAAAGAGCCTTGTATCAAAACGGGACTCTTGATCAAATTGAAATATAATCAATAGTTAA
>NW_027111933.1:777225-793882 GCF_000696795.3 Halyomorpha halys | reverse complement strand
TAGCTCTTTTAGGGCTAATATTTCAGAAAATTTACACTTATTTAAATAATGTTCTGTTAGATTTTCTAGTGTTGTTGGTAGTTTTTAAGATATAGAGCTCCGAATGAAAAATCAATGTTTTTTAAGGTTTTGAAATAGCCGCCATTTTTTAACCCCCCTACCTATACTTGGCAGACTCGTAATTTCGACTAGTAATTATACATAGTTTTCATAGAAGTAATCAAAAAGTGGGGTGAGATAACTGCATTTTTTTCATCCCAGCTCTTGTACTATGTTAACTGGCGGGAGACTGATGGTTCAGTCCAGTGAAAAAAAGCCTGTGTCAGTCTACTGACTTCAGGAGTAGGTTTTTAGGCCAGTTCAGTCACTCACCACCAAAACACCTTAGGTGGCGCGAGCAATTGGAAGCGAGTGAACAACACCAAACGTTTCACTCCAGTGTTCTAAAATTTTTTGAACATATTTAAATTTAATTATATCGAAATTAAAGTCTACATTAAAATTATTTATAATTACATAATTCACACAAACATTATAGTCTCTATTCTTACTAACATCATTCATAACAGATCCTACCTTCAACAGGTTAGGAGTCTGTTATCACTAAAATTAATTTTTTTACAATTTAACTCACGTTCAGTTTTAATTTATTGCTTATAACCTAATATAATATATATAAAAAGTTTTTAAAGTAAATAATCAATTTAAAAGCAATGTTTGAAACTGTTATGATATTATTTTAATATTTAATTTGTTAAAGATATGACATGGGCAAATAGTCTGCAGGAAAGTTTTTAGAGAATATGACATCAATATTTAAGGTATAGCCAAAAACATTAGTATATTGTGAGGAAATTATGTAATTAATATAGAAACAAATTTTTATAGGTTGTCTCCTTTGAAAGTTAATTGAGGGCCGAAACGTTGGAGAGTTTTTGGAAATAAATGTTGTGAGTAAATTTAGATCAAATTTATTTCGGTGAATTATGAAATAAACCATTCTTAAACAATCAATATAATAAATCATTAATCTATTATTTACAATGTTAATTAATGTTAAAAAATATTTACATTAGTTATTTTATCGAAAGAATAATTTGATGAAGTATATTTTATCGACAGTTTGATGAGCAAACTAGTACTAAATAATTATTGAATTAATAATATTTTATGTGTTTTTTTTTCTGTACCATATTTTTAACAATGTGAATTTTAATGTGATAACATTGTGTTCCTCTAAGATAGATAATTTAAGGGTTTCTAAGTACAGTGATGTGAGCGTTTAATTTTTAAAAAAATTTAATTTAGTAAAATGATAAATTTTTAAAGATTGTTAACAATATTTAATGTAACGTTTTTGAGATATGTAATCCGAAACGTCATTCTATTCATAAATTAAATATAGATGAAGTTTTATGGATGTTTGTTTTCCCAAAAGTTGCTTTTTAGAAGAATATAAGAAGAAATGATCCTAAGGAAATATTGTATACTATCATTTTGAAGAATACTGATAGCTTTATCAGGAAAAATTGTATATTTCAAAAAGAATAAAATCAAAACTAGAATAAGTATTAGAAAAAATATTTTAAATGCATAAATTGACTACAACTGAAGATTTTTTCATACTAAGGCAGAAGAGTTTTTATTGTTAAATATCTACATTAAGTTTTTAACATGCTGATTTACTAGAATTATTTTAAACGGAATTTTTGAATCTTTAAATACTATCTCTTAGATAATATTCTTTCAAAGAATGTCCTATTCCCCAGAGACTTCCTTCAAAACTAATTCTAAATTGGTCTGTCACTGAGTACAACGAGCTATTTCCTGGACCCTTGAATGAACTTTCTTGGATCCTTCCTTCAGTTCATCTCTCCTTGTTTAAGCAAGTCATTCCTGAAGAAGGAAACTGGTTTGTCTATTTTTTCTTTGGTTCGGGTATAGTCTCCTAGAAAATTCTATTGGCTCGCGTTCTTTTCACTTCCTCATCAGTCTTGAGTTAGTAGAAGCAATTTTTTATTTTTTGAAGAATCGCCTAATTTATATTTTTTGGGGTCGTTTAAGGGTCATATGTGTAGAAATGTGCATCTAAAGTTGTTCAGATGGATAATACATGAAAAGGTTTATCGAGAAGTAGGATTGTTAGTGACATCGGCACTGAACCCATGGGTTTTCTGAACCATTGTTATATAGATATACAGAAGCATTTATGACTTGATCCAATTCATAAACAGGCATTGAGAAATTACACATCACAAAAAGACAGTTGGTGATAGAATATGGAACATCCAATTGCTTTTCAAAAGCTTTCTTACACTAACACAAGAAGGATGGCCACGCGGGGGTGTCAGGACGCAAGCTGCGCCCTTGAAAATTTTGAGAGGGGGGATTATTGCAAAATCAAGTTATGGGGAGAGTGCTACTCCTAATACTATTATAAAATTTAATGAACTCGAAAAGCGATAGGAGCGCTCTCAGTACCTAACACGGTGTCAAGCTGAACCAAAGTAATGATTCAAATCCAGGGACCACCATATGAAGCTAGAATCAAGAAGAAACAATAAAAGGTACTATTTTCTAGCTCTATGGTGAAGTCTAAGTGGATAACAAGAATATAACCTTCCCTATAGAAAAAATTATTTATCTATCTAAGAATCGTCATTTAAATTTGACATAAGGTATGTAATTTGTGAATATTAACCATGCCTAAGAAACAAACACATTATAAATTCCAACAACTTTGCAAAAAAAAAAAACTTGTTTTCAAATTTAATATTATTGTTGACATAAAGTTTAACATAATAATAATTAATATTAGTGGCAGTGATCGATGGATACCATACATCGAGAAATTTTCAACTACAAGTTCTGAAAACAAAGAAACTCTAATTTCTAGAAAAGTTCTAAAATGGATTATTTTTGTTTACTTTCTCAAATAGCCCCTACAAAAAGACATTTGGGTAACCTTTGTTAGTCGAGATACAGTAAAGAGTTTTTCCAAAATTAGATCCATAGATGATTTTAATTGACACTATTGTAGTGTTCTAGTGGTGCGTTGAAAGTTTTTTTTTTAAATATTTATTTATTGCTATTTACATATGTACATTATAATACATTTAGTAAATCTGATCTAAGTTACATTGGAGTGTTACAGGCGAGTTGAGAAACTAACCATTGGTAGCACTCTAATGACATTTTACAATAGCTGGTCTCGTGGCCATCTTCTTTTCAGGCCTCTCGGAGGATTGTCAGGAATGGAAGAGGATGCAAGATTAGAAACTAGGGGGTTTGAGTGGTTAGAGAGTTTATAATGGAAGGTGTGATATCTGGTTCGGGCTAGAATGGTTACATAGGAAACATTAAGGTCTTTATGTATGATTTTATTTGTGAAAGTTTGTTTCAAATTCAAGAACGAGAAATAACAAAAATAATATCATATATGTTCTATCTAAACATTTTTGAATCTGTTTAGTTTGTTTATTATTTCAGTAGGGTTTGAATTGCTCCTCCCACCAACTACTTATCATTTTCCGGTGTCCAATATGAGTGAAATTGATTTAGTGATAGAATCTAGTTTAGAGTGAGTTACACTCTCTATACAGCTAAGCCATTGATGAATTCAAAAGCAACAAGAGCTTTCTACTATTCATTTCAATAGAGGATTTCTCTTGTAAAATTTAAAAAATGTTGATATCAAATAATCGCAACCCTGATATTGATTGCATTGTTTTGGTTCATGTGAACGAGCAGAAGTACTCCCCAGCTTCAAATTGAGGTAGTACCATCGTCTACATTTCATGGAAGTATATTTCAATGCTGATCCCCTCCAAGTTGATACAGTAGAACCATCTAAATCTCATGGGTTTTCCGAGAGTATCTTACACTGATCCTGACCCACCTTCATCAAAAATATATAGAGAAAGTATTTCTATGTTACCCAATGACAAAGTAAGTCAGGATGAAGCAATACTTGATCACAGAATTCAAGATTTGGCTTTTCTTGTTCTAGTTGTAAAAATCAGTGTTGGTAAGAAAGCTTTTTGAATGGGAGAATCCCTAAGCTTTTTGGATTACTAGCAAAACAACCCAGATGCCAGAATATAAGCCACAAAGCTAGAAAAAGCAAACAAGGCAAAACAGATACTTGCATCGAACCTTCTAGAAATATATATGACTTAGTATGGCCTCAATGCACCTACACGTAAAATATCCAAGTGGTTGAATGATAAGGTGAAGAAATCAATGGCGAGAAAGAAGGCAGCATGGAAGGAGTACCATAGGCACAAGACTCCATCCAATTGGGAACGGTATGTAAGAAGGAGAAACGAATCCAAACTAGTAGTGAGAGTGGCAAAAAGAAAGAGCTGGAAGGAATTTGGTCAAAATCTGCAGAGTAACTATCAGGAAAACACCAAAGTTTTCTGGAAAAAAATTAAGGCAACGAAAGCGAAGACAAGCAAACCAATACGAAATGTAAAGGACTACGGAGGTAGATTGATTACCGGGGACCAGGGTAGTTTAGAAAGGTGAAGACGTCTCTACAGGGAGGTTTTTCCTGGAGATGCTGAGGAGAGAATGATTAGAGAAAATATAAGGGGATAGTTTGAGCCCCCCCCGGTTAACAATTAAAAGGAAGAAAACCCGAAAAAGGGCAAACGGAGGACATCCCGCACTATTATTGGCAAATGGAACTAAAGAAGCAACAACAGAACACTACAGAACCTACAACAACCAGTAACTGAATAGAAAGCTGAGCTGGAATGACCATCAATGTCAGGAAAAGCAAAATAATTCTATGGGCCGGGAACAGAAATGCATAATAATACTTTGCAAAGGTGAACCAATAGAAATGGTGGACGAATACACTTACCTGGGAACAGTGATCAGCAGGAATGGAAAAGTAGACCAAGAGATATCCAATAAGATAAAGAAAACAAATTCAATATACTACCACCTCTGCAACATGGTTATAGGGAAGAGGGAGGTAGAAAAGAATATTAAAGTACATATGCTAAAGGTTGTATACCCACCTACCTTCCTTTATGGAAGTGAACGTTGGGTACCACTAGATAAGCACCTAAGCAGAGTTACTGCAATGGAAATTAGATACCTTTCGAGAGCGTCAGGCCGAACTAGGAGGGATCGCATACGGAATGAGAGGAAAAGACAGGAAGTTGGAACTCTATAAAGGATGCCACTGAAAAGAAACAACTCAGATGGTTTCTACAACTCTGTCGGACGAATGAAAACAGGGACCAAAGGAAATATTTTGAGGAATATTTGGAGGAATAGCTGGAAAATGCCCAAGAGGGAGAGAGAAGAGGGAAAAACTGGAATGCCATGAGAGTACTGGCTCGGATCGAAAGGTTTGGTTTGCCTGGACAGAGGCACCTACACGTTGAAAAGCACTGTAGAGGAAGAGAAAGAAAAAGTATGCGCTCAAAGGCCACAAAATTTACTGTTCAAAACGTGACATTCAAATGAACGTTAGAAGTTCTCTATTATTTTAGATTTAACCCAAAATGTGACAAAAAAAGAAGCCACTATTTTTATCGTGAGATATGTCGAAACTAGGGTACTAGCGAAATCATTGGAGAGACTGGTAAGAGTATTTACTTCGGTGGTATTTGCTTTCGGCAAGTGTCTGAAAAGAATTCAAACAATAAGGTGGATCAACAATGCAGAAGCGACGAAAGTTGTTATTACCTATTTTGACAGAGAAAAAAGCAAAACCATTGTTGATTTATTCTTTTTTAATTTATTATAAAATTAATATTATATTAAACCTGAATCATACATAGTTTCCAAACATGAAATAAACAAAAAATAAAAAAAACGGAAAAAACATATGTGATCTTTATTTTCTTTCCGAATAAAATTGAGGCGGCATGTGGAAATTTGTTTTCAATTCCAGGACTTCTCCGAAACTTTAGAGCTCTTTTCTGGTCTATATTTGGCTGAACTTCATTGTATTATTAGTGGATGCTTCTAACTGGATGCACAGTACAAAATACAGAGTAAAATTTTAGGAAGTCAGTCTTATTAGTTTACTGCAGTTTGATTTTTTTTTTTCAATGCACTGATTTCATGTTGTGAGAGAGAAACTGAAAAAAAAAAGAATATTATTTTTTTTTTTAGTTTTTCGAAAAAAAAGTTGAGGTGCCAAACCTCGAATTCATAATCATCAGTCTCAAAAGTACAAAACCAAAGATTTCCAATTGAAAACACAATATGGCAGTATCAATTATATATTAGAATGAGAGAGCCAATAATATATAGGAATACCATTCACTTTGAATTCCAATATTGCGATGTATGCCAATATTTGACATTTCTGTTTAATCAGAGAGATATTAATGTTATTCTACGATACCGCTTGTTTTAGTTCGACATTAGCTGAAAATGAAGGCAGGATTTCAAGGAAATTACATGCTTAAAATATTTGTATTTTATTTGTTTTTAATATAGTCTCCTTGCCAGCTCAATAGTGGTATTTTTTTTTATACTGCACATTATCCCTAAGTAAGAGGGATTTAGAATAAGGTATGGCATACTTTGTACGAAACTGAAATATTTGAGCTGTGCTCTAATGGCCACGGGGCCTTCTAAAACTGATCAGTTTAATAGTATGATAAGATATGAGAACATATCATCGCTTAAGCTGCTTCGAATTACCTAAAAAAAAACAATACTAAATCAAAGATATTTCGTTTCAACCAACATTTTGTAGGTTATATGTTTTACTTTTTTCTGATGTCAAATATTCTTTCAAAATCTTTCTAAAATAGTGATGGCCAACACACGGTCCACCTTGATCAATTTTCTGTTTCACAAAACAGTTATTTTATGATGAATGACTTAAGTAATGAAAACAAATATATCAACAAAATAACTTATTTGTGCATCCATATATTTTTATATTTCATTTTTGTCGTATATATTTCTTTACAATGTGCATTCGGTATCATCATTATTATATTATCCATATTTAAATGTAATAATAATGGTAAATTCTACAATAATAACTCACTATGCTTCAATTTTTTACTAAAAAAAAAAAAAATTTGCGTGGAGTCGATCTGATATGGATATATACAGTTGTAAGTTTATGAGTTGTAATACATTTCCAAACTAGCCAGCGAGATCATTTTTGTAGGGCCACCTGTTCTCTAAAATTATGCATTGATTTTTAGTTTATTTTTGGGATTAAGATGTATCACAGCTTAAGCGGTGGTATTATGTTCCACATTCCTAAACATCAAAGTAATGCTGTATTTATTTACAAATTGTTTACTTGTAATAAAGTATACAGAGTTTTACTCGCAAATATCGATAACTGTATTTAGAGACCGAAAAATCGTAGTTTTAATTATATTTAGTAACATTTTTAGGCAAGCGTGACATTTCTCTAAAATCATTTTCAAATTCATTCTTTTCGTCATTTCACATGCTAACAATATCAAAAAAGAGGAATATCTACATTTTAAATTGTCTGAGATCGATGTTTTAGATTCTTCACTGGCATATAATATAATTTCCATTGGAAAAATACAATCTGCCAATTAAGGGATGAAAGATGCTATTAATTTTAAATAAGTAATCAATGATGCAGAAAAAATGAATGATTCTTTCAGTGAATTATGATCTATATCCTTCGGTCATTACAGTTCTTGAAAGTGTTCTAGATATCGAGCGGATCCCTAAAATGGTAATAAACACTGAACCAACGGGTAAACGCCCGAGGGGTAGACCGAAACGTGGATGGAGGGATTGTGTTAAAACAGATTTAGTGGAATTGGGTTTGGAGGGGCATCACTGGAAGGATGTATGCAGAGAGCGTTTGGTGGTATCGGCATCGAACCTTCGGGTTCGTTAAAACTTTAATTTTATTATTATTATTAAGGAGTCACGAAGCTCTTCTTGGGGAATCAGTGAATCACTATTTCCACCCAACATTTCTATTAAATCTGTTTTTACTGAATCACTGAATCATAGGAAAGAGATTGATTCACTCTCATCTGAGACAGCTTGGATGGTTTATCTTTGGATCTTGATCATTTATTTGAATAATTAATAACGAAATATTCTGAGCATATCTACATACCTAAACATACCTTACTCAATCTATACTGTACAAGTGGCCTGGGTGAGATAGCTGGGATCTCACGAAAACGAATAGTATTATGTTATATTTAGGAGTATACAAATTACAATTCAAAAGAACTAATACTTTCTGCTTCATAATCAGGACCACTATTTGTGATATAGGAGTTAGAAGAACTAGTCAGCGTCAGCGAAATAGTAATTGTTAAAAATTACAAGACTGTCATAATGAATTATAACTTGACATTATAATTCATTATGACAGTGCCCTTATGTTCCTTTTTTCCCACTAAAAACTTGTTTTTTTAATGGTTATTTCCTTTTATACATACTCATGTATACAAAAAAATTATAAATAAGATTTATCACGCTTAACTAATAATAATTTGATAACTTTATCAAAAATATATTACAAAAAAAATATCCTATTTTATTTCAACTTTAACTTTTATTAATTTCATTTGAATTTTTTTGTTTGCTCTCGACATGTATTGAAACATTACAAATAGTATTACTATTATTTAGTATTATATAGTAATACTATTACCTATTTTTAATTTGATTAATCATAGTTCGATTTTTGCGAATCAATAATAAAAATAAATGTGTTACAATGCTTGTTGTGATAAAGTTTTAACAAATAGTGACTGTGATAAATGAATTTTAATTTTGGTTTTAATGTGAATATTGACTAACTAGAAATTGTCATTTTGATCTGGGTAGAATAGCCTGCATGAAGTTGAGTATTGAAATCATTTAGTTCCAAAATTGTGGTCAATAGATTGTTCCTGAGGATTGGCTGAAACGTCGGACTTGTAAGAAAAATAAAATGTGTTGAGACTAAAATGGATAGAAATTAAATTATTTATTTTAACAAAATTAACTAGTCTCAAGAAAGTGTTTAAGATTATAGATTAAACACTTTATAGTAAATTATTTTGAGTACTGGCAGACTTATGTGCGTCTTATGGGTCAAGAGATATATTTTTCAAAAATAAAACATTTTATAGAAATTAACAGTTTGTGAATTTATTTTGTCAAATATCATAAAAACTACTACTTCTATAAAGATAAACGTTATAAACTATTTTATAGTCAATTTAACCAGCTTTAATTTTAGTGCTGACTGACATCTGTACGTTAGTTTATGAAATAAAGTTTTTCATAAATCAAACTTAACGTCCGAACAACTATAAATGAATTTATTTTAGCCTATATTATGAAAACTACTATTCCAACGAAAGTAAAGGTCATGAACTACTTTATATTGCTAATATACATCTATATGTCACATAGTTCCTGAGATATAGATTTCTCAAAATAAATTAACTAACTACTGATCTTTCAGTACATTTTTAAGAAATGTTGGTTTTTGAAAAGCTATATCTCGAGAACTATTTGACATAAATAGCTCTATTAGGGTTAGTATTTCAGAGAATTTACTCCTCTTTAAAGAATGTCCCTTCATATTTTCTAGTGTTGTTGGTACTTTTTATGATATAGAGCTCCGAATGAAAAATTAGTGTTTTGAAACAGACGCCATTTTTTATTCCCCCTACCTATATTTGGCTGGCTCATCAGTTTTGACTAGTAATTATACATAGTTTGCAATAAGGTAATCAAAAATTGGCGTAAAATAACTGATTTCTTTTTATTTTACTCCTTTCAAGAAATGTACAAACAAAACTATTTGTTAGTAACTGACGTTACAAAAAATGGGTTTTGTCTGGGCTAAATGAAAACGAGATACAAATATAGTAAGATGTGATGTGAAGATACGAGGAGATGATCGGTACGGTCAGCAAAGATACACAAATTATCAAAACTTATTTATTTGTGCCAACGTTTCGACCTAATTTCAAACCTTTATCAGGGTGACTTAGGTGGAGATTGCCTCTAAAGTGAGAGTATCTTTAAAAGTCTGTGATATCTCATTATTAGGAAATGTTTGTAGATGCTCTCATTTTAGACTAAGTCACTCTGATGAAGGCCTGAAAGTGAACTTAAACGTGGTAGAAGAATAACGAGAAGAGACAGCATCATATGTATATTCTTATAATCTTATCATATCTTATAATGTCTGTATCTTATTCTCATTTAACCCTGACAAAGCCCAGAAAAGTGTGGCTAAAACGTCGTATGTTATCAATTAGTTTTTATACTATATTTGTATATTTCATGAGCTCCGTCCGGACTACAAAATCCTACAATTACAGATTTTTGTAGTCAGTTGATAAATGGTAGGTTTTGGGGACGGGAAAGAGAGTTGGATAAACACATCTTGCAACGTTTTGCTTAGTATAGTCCAAATAACCATGTAATTTGTTATTCCGATATACAAAATGTAATCTTCGTAACCTAAATTAACAATATGAAACAATAAGAAATCAAATTAGAAACCGGACAGGAACGACAAAGACATTTGGACAAATACTTCCCGATTCAATCAAGTACACGGATACAAGGAGCACATGTTTCCTGTTACACGCTCTTGCAACGTGCTCGAACATCGGAGGGACATTAACCATTTCATTAGTAGAGGGAGCCATCAGAGGAATTAACACTAATCACACTAATGATAAGTTAATGGATGTTGGCTGCATCATGCCACTTGCTCCCGAGCATTAGTCACGCTCGTCACGATTGCTTCTTCACTCCATTCTGCGTCGCTTTATCCCAAAGTCCAAAATGTCTTTGTTCTTTATCGGAATTTAATGATTCATCAAGGATTGTAGGTAATCAATCCTCAATAAAAATGTTTATCTTCCACCATTATCGTTCCATAAAATATTTGTCTTATTGGGTTTGAAATGACTGATAATGCAAACAAAGGAGTAATTTAGTAGACAGAATAATCAAACACTTGTTCTAGTATAGACAACATATATTTGGTATGTATGAAATTATGATGACGTATATGTTAATTAAATACTTCGAATGATACTAAATTACTACTTAAACAATTCGTACTTAGTTATGTAATACGTGGTCCTTTAAAAAAAAAAATTATATCAAAATAAAATAAAGTAAAAGAGCATCAACATAAACATTTTTCTCTTAGTTATTATCTAGTTTTTATGGGCGTTACTACTAGCTTTCTAAATATTTTCTTAAAATTTCAGCAACCCTTTTCTTTCAGCATTCAGTAAATAGGTTTAGGGAAAGCGGGAAAAGTAGTTTATAGTTTTAGTTTCGCAAGATCTAAAACTGTATAAAATCAACATGGTTCTACCATCGAAACATTTGTTTTTCAAATTAAATTTATGTAACTATCTAGGAACGTAAAAGTACCACAAGTCAGAACTTCGGACTGTTCTCTATCGTTTAAAAAACAACCTATTTTGGCCTTTTTGGAAATCGGTTGAGCAGTGTGCTTAAAAATACGTTACATACTGACAAAATGGCAGTCTAAACATTTTTTTTCTCCAAAATGTTTAGTTCAAATTCTTCTAAATATCACTGAGTAATTTAAGCAATAAAACCTATGATTTAGTAAAGTACATAGCTAAAGATATTGTAATACAAGCACAGATGGAAAGCCTAAACAAATTAGATACAATCATTTTCATGATTTCAAGCTCGACTTATTCCACAACATTCCGGTATCTAGTTGAATAATTTGAATCGAATAATCTAAAATAAAAATCGGTTAATCAATAATCGCGTACGTATCCAATGACGACCATGGTAAACCAAAAACGGTTTTGGAATTTAAAACAAAGGACCCAATAAAAGTTTCATGAGAAATCTTTAAAACCGAATCCTTACACTCTCGATCTACCGCCTACCCTCTGAGTTTAAATCTATTAATTTTTTTATCAACATTTAGTTAAGTTCTTGGGAGAATTTGAAATTCATCAGTTCATCATGAAATTCACTATCTTTTGATATCTTATTCGTCAAAACCCGAAAGTGGATGGATACTACCGTATTGTATATGTCTATGTGCAAAACAATAAAACTTAGTAACAAAGAAAAAATATGAAAATTTATAATTGTTTACATATTTCTGTTATTTTTTTTCTAATTTCATTCACAATTCCGGTTTTAGTTATTACTATGTCCATTATATTATTAACTCTTGGTTTTACGAAATTTTAAGAATGAACATATTTTTAAAAAATCAGAAAATAAGTTAAACATTAGTATAAATATTTTCTTAAGCATATCTTTTTTATTGGTCATTTTGCTATTTTACTGATATTTTATTTTGTTAATGAATTTCCTATTTTCGACGCCAAACCATCAAAGTCTTGGTGAATCAATGGAAAGTAATTTTAAAAAATTGTTCCTCGCTCATTGAATCGCAGAAAACCTTTTTTTTTTTAAAAAAAGTTTCTCTTAGCAAACGATAAACAGAGTATAACAAAATTATTGAACTGCTTATCATTGGTCGACACAAAATAGTTATCATTGCCGAGAGAATATGTCGAAGTCTGTTCTTTCCATCGCATGCATTTGTACTGTCTCACAAAGTCCTTGTCGGTTAGTGATCATAAATACAGACGGGATTTTCGTTTCAAAATTTTCCAAACTGAATCATGGAAAAGACAATCAAATAACCCCAATTTTATACCGCAAAAAATTGCACGTTTTGGAGTTCCTCTTTAAAATTGGACGTTTTGATTTTTTTCAGCGGAAAATTGCACGTTTTAATCTTTTTAGGCTGTTTCATAAAATTTAATGCTTGAGCGAATTCGTCATATTATTCCCTTATAGGTTTATCTATGACAAAAATTATTCGTTTTATTACTTTTTCCGTTTTTAATTTATAATTTAAAATTGACAAATTTGGGGTAGTGCAAAACACTGAATACACAACATATGAAGAATCAAATTCTACTTAAAAAAAAAACAAACAAGTAAACACAATGAATGGATATTCTTGCATTATTATTACCTTCGGATAACTCTTAAAAAGTCACTAGAATAAGCTTATTATAGAGATCGAGCAGTATTATTGTTTTTGACTGAGACACCTAATACTTTCGTTAAATTTTGTTATGACTAGTTGGAATTTAATTTTTTTTTTTATACCATACTTCCTATATATTATATATATTAGTCTGAGCAATACGAATAAATATACATTATATTTGTGTATATACGAATATATATTTAAATTCGTTTAATACAATTAACATCCTCATAGTTCTTCAATTATGCACAACAATTTAGGATTTTATTCAGTGCAGTTTAGTTTTTCTGTATCTTTGCATAAATTTAAAGTGCATTTAGCGAGTTTGATTCGATTAAAATAAGGTTAGGTAAGCATTCAATTGAACAATAAAGTTGAATATATGCATGATTTGGTTGTTTCGGTTTTTTAATGTACAAAAATCTAGTCTCTAGTAATATCTTTTGTCATATAATGTGCATTCATTTATTAAAAAACCTCCTACATAATTATTTTTGACATTATAATCCGATATAAGTGTAGGATTTGTTAAATATTTATTTTTAAAAAAAAATGAAAAATGACAACAGATTCAGAAAATTTTAAAAAAAACTGTTGGTCTTAATATTGATAGCGTTTATAATGGAACGAACCGCTCGTGAACCGTTCGTGGTGGTTCGACTGTAGTCGGTTTTTCTGACGAACGCTGGGGTTCTCAGTTCACAATGAGACAATGCAGTAGTTCGTCCTTCTTCTCCTTGCTCGCAAACTTCATACCTCCATCCGTCATCATTTTTTGTTTTACAATTATTATAATAAATTTATTTAATCTTTAAGTGGTCAATCTATGATTATTTAATTATGGAATGGTCAGAGGAAGACCTTTTGAAATTGATTGACGTTTATAGAAGCAAGCCAATACTATGGGATCCAGAACACAGTGGCCGTTACAAAAAAAGATTGAAAGAGGAAGCATGGAGAGAAATCGAAGATACGATGAACATTCCTGTCAACGAATGTAAGAGGAAGATCGGAGTCTTGCTAGCTTCCAACCGACGAGAAAGAAACAAAGTGAAAAGTAGCTTGAGTAAGTGATAAACATATCTAATGAGAATGCTATGAAATCTTAAATTCTGGGAATATTTTATTGTTTTAAATCTAAAACACTTAGCTGAGGAACTACTTGTGTGAGAAATACCTGCGTAATTTTCACCTCTCCCAGTTGACAAACGATTTAGTAGACATGCATTCTTTTCAGATATTTATGTAGTTTCAAAGCTTTTTTACAATTAAAATTTAGCTACCGATATCGATATTTTTTAAACGATAATATTGTAATGTAGAAAAAAAAAAAATCTCTTCAATTTATAAAAAAATAAAACACATCTATATTTAATAGATGTGGAAAAAAAAAAAAAAAAACTCATTGGTACCTTGCTCTCTTATAAATAATCACACACTCCAAAACTTATCATAAATCATTTTTGACAGAATAAAATAATTCAATAAATACCAATAAATCGAAAAATAACGAGTCAATAATTTTGAATCCAAATATCAATATGGCAGATTACGATATTTTGCCAGTAATTCTAATATTTATCAGCGATATCAATATCAAACTTCATCATCGATAATCCAAGAATATAAAATCCAGACTTCAATACTCTCAAAAAGAAACAAAATCGATCTTCAATATTATAAATATTTTACAGTTTTTTTTTATGTCGAAAATTGAAATAGTTGGCCCAACTATATCCAATTTAAATGAAAACCAAAATTTGACATTTGAAGGAATTATTCACAGATCATTTCGATATTCCCAATTCACATCGATATAATTTGGTATCGTAATTAAATTCAAATATCGACATCTTCAATATAAAATTATTTTGAAATTTTAAGAAATTATTTAAGTTTATTCTGATATTTCTTATTGATATCTGTATCAACATTTGGGAATGATATTCCAAGATTGTTTAAACAAATTTCGATAGTTAGCGAAATATTTGTATATGCTAAGGAAAGTCTTACAATAAAATTATTAAATTTTATGCCGATGTCGATATTCCGATGGAATCAATTTGAAATATAGAAATCTTCAACATCAAAACTTACCGACATTTCAAGAAAATATTTACAGTCCAAATTAACTTATTTTTATTTAGTAGATTGTATTGAATTAACCTTAGTGATAAAGATATTTAACTTTTAATATTTAATGCAAAATTTTTCAATATTCAGAGAAAAAATTTACTATAAAATATTAGAATTTCATTCTGATATTTATGATCGATACCGATAACAACCTTTGGCATCGTAATCCAAAATTATTGGTAAAATTACCTGACATTGCCTGAGTTTTATATCAATATGAATAAGAATGTTGAGTTGCGATATTAATCAGAAATATTAGAATTTTTTTCTTGAAATAACGAAATTATTAAAATTTCATCATATCGATTGTAATTTCAAGGTTTGATATCGATATAATAATAGGAATGGAATATCGATATCTATATGCAATATGACATAAAACTAAAAAATTTATTTCATAATTTTCCTTGAAATATTTTTGGAATATCGTTACTAAAGTTTTATATCAATATCAAGAACAGATATCGGAAGGAGCAGTAAAAATTTTATTGAAATGTTTTGATATTGTGTAGGTCGATAAAAAAAACATATTTTAGGAATAACGACGGTGGTGGTTGATATCACTATGGATTAGAAATATCAGAGTGAAAATAAACGATTTCATCAAAATCTGCTGCTCAAGTTGCTGAGGAAGTTGAATGATGTCAATATCGAAAATAAATATTGGAATGAACTGTAAATACTTCCTATATAAATTTGAATCATTTCATATTGGAGATATCGATATGCGGATTCTACATATATTCTAGGAATATATCGCTGTTGTATAGATAAAGATCGGAATGGTTTGTGCATATTGTCTTAAAAAATTGAAATTGTTGGATAATATAAATATCATGTTTTGGATTGAACATTTGCCAAAGGTGGAGTGGATGCCAAAGGTTAATTGACAAGGAACACTAGAATGTTCTGTAAATATTTCCTTGTTATATAAAAATTGGCTCATGTTGAGGATATCAGAATTTAAATTGAACATTGATGTTTTGCATTTTTTTTTTTTTCTGATAGAGATTTATTTAACAAACATATCCAACTATATTTCAATTTATATTGGGAAAGTGTTTTATGTTACAGTTGTCATGGCGTTGCCTTGCTATACCATTAATAATGAATAAGTTTATGAGACATTAAACAATATGCATTGTGGATTTTTAAATTCTTTTGGACAAAAATGCATTGTCTTTTTTTTTTCTTTTTTTTTTTATCAGTAACATAATAAACACATCCTTGTTATTTAAGAATATAATTGAATAAGAATAATGTTTATTTACAATGGATTATATAACACGCTAATAGTTTATATTAACAATTTTAGGAGCTTGAAACATTGATTGTGTTCTTTGAATTATAAAGGTAGTTAGTAAGTTTAGTTGTATACTGTTTTCTTAAACAGTTTTTTGAGGCTCAATTCTGCGTTATTTTATTGTTTTTAATTAATTTTAGCAATAATATGTTACATAATTTGATAATATCAGTAATTGTTTAAGATTTACAAATTAT